>NC_045971.1:25662742-25857081 GCF_010909765.2 Amblyraja radiata | reverse complement strand
TTAGAATGTTAAGTTACAAGTTGACCAAACGGTTAGGGGATGTAGCCTGGCCAGTAGGGGGAACATGGAATGTAGAGACATTTATATGGGAAAGGAAGGCAGGAAAGAAATGGAAGAAAGGAATTAAAACATGGGACGCAGACGCAGTGAAGAAGCATGAGGAGAGTATAGTGTTTGAAGTTGGATGGATGCTGTATGTAAGAAGGGGATAGAGTTAAGAAACAAGGATAGCACTCGGAAAGGATGGAACGTATTGCAACTAGAATGCCAGTGGGCAGAGGAACAAGAGGAAATAATTAAAAGACAGACAGGAGGTGAGAAACAGGTGATGGTTAGTAAAAAATAAACCCAGTACTGGTAAATCCTCTGGAGGAGACTTCATGTCTGGCACGACGACCCTATTTGGTAATGAAGATGAGGAGTTAGATAATCTTGGGAGATGTCCACCTCCCTATGCCCTACCAGTAGCAATGGCATCTTTACCTGGGACGGTTCCGTCAGTAACATCCCTATACCTTGAAGTTCTGACCTTACAAAGCTCCCCAGGATTGGGAGCACAGGAATGCCTTTCTGTGCGTAATTTGTTTAACGCATTGATGCTACCATAACAGCTGGTCATTGTTAAATGTACTGCACACACTGGTGCTGGGGACCCTATAGCAAAAGGCAATAGGTTGCCGATAGTGTATCCAAACAATGCAGCCTGTACATCCAAATGCATAGTGACAGCACGTAAACAGATGCTAGCAAATAGAACGGTCCTGCCAAACATGAAGGAGGTATGTACATTACAGAGGGACGCCTCTCATGTATAATAATAACTATGGAAACAAGAGGGCTGTGCCATTGATACAGCACACCCCGCTTGGACAAGTTGGTGTATTCGATACATTTTTACCCGTCTTACCCATGCTGGTAAGGAGGGAATGATAGGATAACAAAGGAAATGTGGTGGCAGGCCTAGGAATGTAAAATTTGCCAACGAAATAATCCAGGCAAACCAATTAAGATACCCTCAGGGGTGACGTCAATGTCATCACGATCGTTTGAATGCATACAAGATTGATTTTATTGAAATGCCAAGGGCCCAGTGTTATAAATATTGCTTAGTGATTTTAGATTTATTTAGCAGGTGGAGGGAAGCTCTACCAACCACTAATAATACTGCTAAAACGAGGGTAACATTGTTGTTAAGAGAAGTTATTCCCAGGTTTGGCCTACCTAATGTCATAAACTCAGACAATGGTCCTCATTTTAACCACTATTAATAAGGAAATATGTGCACATTTTAATATTCGACAGCAATTTCACTGTGTACACCACCCACAGGCATCTGGGATGGTGGAAAGAGTCAATGGGGATTGCAAAACAAAATTACCCCGGAGGTAAATCCTTTTTCTGACAGGCAACTATGTTATAAAAAATTTTGGGGATGAAGGAAAATTTGTTGGAGAAATGAGGATAAGGTAGGGAGACTGAAAAGTCAAGGGGAGTCTGACTAATCATGATCTGGATCAATGTCCAATTAGGGTTAGGTAACCAGGATTTTGGTAAACAGAAGTCTTGTCAGAAAAAGGGAAAGTAAATTACAAAGAGATGTCTTTGAAGATGAAATATTATATACTGCTGGTAAAACAATGTTTTTGTATATATACTGCTGGTAAAACAATGTTTTTGTATATGTACTGCTTGTAAAACAATGTTTTTTATGTGGAATGTGTGAAATTCGAAGCAATGAGCAAAGTTGTGTGTCGCTTTAAGAAGTTTGTCCTTTAAAATGCAAATGGGACAGACAGTTTATGGTGTGCTCCGTTAAGAAACAGGCATGAATGGGGGGGCGGAGCAATACTCGAATGATAAAATGTGTTGGTTGATTATAAATCTTTTGAACCAAGTTTAAAAAAGACTCATCCCGATTAAAGTGTTAAATGAGATTGGAAATGTCAAAATTACAGAGAAAAAGAAAATGTATTATTGATTACTGATTCTGAGTGAGTTCTTTTAGGAAAGATTGTTTTGATATGATAACAGAGGTTGTCTTTTAAAGTACAAATGAAGCAAGATTACTGTTTTCAAGCAAACAAAAAGATGTTGAAGCATGGGCTGTGTGAGGGAAATTAGGTAGATGAAAAATTGTCTTATGACTTACAAAAGGGGGATTGAGGGAACTCACAATGAGGGATGAAAGCAGAGAACATAAAGTAGATTGGGGAAGAGAACATATTTGGAGAATTGAATATTTAGGTGGAGAGAGCCTCTTCGGATATTATCGAATTAAAGAATAAATTCAAAGGGAAGTGTTAGGAAGGAACTGGAGATGCTGAGAGATCAAAGGAAGACAAAAGTGCTGGAGAAACTCAGCTGGGAACAAGATTGATACAGGAAAAGCTGCGGTGTCCACCCCCTGGAGAGTGGGGGGGAAGCCACCTACAGGCCCTGGGCAATTAACTAATTATGTATGGTCGACAATTAACCCATGTCTTGCCAGATCTACATTCCCAGGTTGGAGGAGTTTTTGCTGGAAACCAGTGACCAAGGCCATAAAAGCTATACGATGATGGTGCTGGGACAAGAAAAATTGAGACTGTGTTAAAAGAAACAACCAAGAGTTGCTAACAACATGAACTGCTGTAAAGATTGAAGATCATCGTCGCTGGATACATTTGATTGACTGTGAACAGTTTGTGGAAACAAGGACGATGGGCTATCGATGCTCCCTTTATTCTGGGGTGGCCCAGCCCACATGGACTGAACTTTCTTCAGGCTGGCAAGCTTGTGGACTAACCCACATCTAAAGGATGGTACACACCTCCTTTTAAACAAGATTGAAGTCAAACATGACAAGCGCAGCAAAGATACCTGACTACAGACAGTAAGAGGTCTGCAAAGGCCAGTTAAATCTACCTGTTTTTGCCACAACCAAGGCACTGGTGTATTTTTAGGAAACAGTATATTTGTGACAGGCATTGTTATGTTGCAAATGCAGTGCCACACAAGAGAAGCATGAACCAGTTACACCAGCACACGGGGAATTCCAAGCGAAGCCGAATAAAGGCTGAGCAATTTTTATGATCCTTTTCCTGTCCTATGGTAGTATCTTAGTGTCACGTTCGGGGGAGGTTGGTGGCCATTTAAAATGTTTGGAGGGACTTGTGGAACGATTGTCCACTATGAAATGATTGTGTTACTAGTGTACTATTAATTTGTCTGATGAGTCTTTCGTATGTACTCAGCAAGGACTGTAGTTGTTATCAAAAATTTGATAAAAGGATGGAATGATGAAGCTGAATTTTAGTTAAAATATAAAAAGATATTAAATAGGTTTCTGGGCTAGCTTATAGCTTATATTTAGTGTCAAATTAAGCTTGCCTCAGGTTGCAGTGTGTGGGATAATAAACACCATAGCATTGTCTCCCAAGGGACAAGCAGAGAGAAAGAGCTAGTCACATCTTTGAAGTAAGATGCCATAAACCAAATGGCCAATGTTTATGAGGGACCAAATGACAGCGAGAAAGCAGCGAAAGATCTAGGGTGATCTCTGGGAAGATAAAATGGCATTATCCAAATAGCCAATGTTTATGAAGGACGAGAGAGGAACAGGGAAGTGGAAAGATAAAATGTCGTAAACCAAATGGCCAATGTTATCTTGTAACATGTAAACAAAAGGCCTTTGATGTGATGCATTCTGTGGAAACCTTTCCCTGTACCTCTGACCATGACTAATGTCTGAAATGTGCTAAGGGGACAAAAAAACCCTATTTAAGGCAATGTAATTCTGTTGTTCAGTGAGGTGAACGGAGGACGGTCAAGTGTCTGTAATGGTTACTTGACTGGAGTTCTCCCTCCCTTCCATCAGCCGATAATAAGTAAAGTTGTGAACTGGTCTACCAAACTGTTTGTGTGGTGTCTGTTTATTAAGAAGCGAACCTGGTTTAGTAGTTAAGAAAGTAGCTTTTTCAGGTGAAGTACCACAGATTGGAAGAGAGCTGATGTTGTCCCCGTGTTCACAAAGGGTCATAGGGATAAGCCTGGAAATGATAACTGGCAAGCCTTTATATCAGTGTTAGGGAAGTTGTCGGAGAAGATTCGGAAAGGCTGGATTTATATCCATCTGCAAAAGCAGACTGACTAGGAAAAACTCAGGTAGCTTTTGTGGAGGAGAGATCATGTCAGACAAATATGACTACGTTTTTTGAGAAGATAACCAGGGAGATTGATGAGGATAGGGGATCGATGGTGTCTGTATGGACGAAGGTTAAATCACAAGGGATTTGCCAAGTGTTACTGAACAGGATCCAACATTGGCTTTGCTGTAGGAGGAAGCGTAGTGGATGGATGATGATCTGTAACAAGTAGTGCTCTGTAGAGATGGGTGCTGGGATCTTTATTGTTCGAAGTATATATAAATGACTTGGATAAGAACTTAGTGGGTATCATTAGTCAGGCATAAAAATGTTGGTGCCGTAGATAACAAAACTGTTGTGAAAAGATACAGTGGGACATAGATCAGCTGAAAGGTTGAGCAGAGAGGTGGCAGATGGGATTTAATTCTGTCATATATACAAGGTAATGTTCCCAAATCGCCCCCCTGAAACCCTGACCGATACCATCCTAGCGCTAGACCCCAACCGGAAGAAATGCATCTCTGTTTTGTATAACTTGTTAGGGTCGGTTATATTGAAACCTCATACCTCATTAAAAGCTGCGTGGGAGGGCGAGCTGAATGCGAAACTAACAGACCAGCAATGGGACTCTGCCTTGGATTTGATCCATTCTTCCTCCATATGTGCCCGTCATGGCCTAATCCAATGCAAAGTCTTTCACAAAGTCCACTACACAAATGCAAGATTATCTAGAATTTACCCCGCTGTTAGGGACACCTGCAACAGATGTAATCAATCCCCTGCCAACCATAGCCATATGTTCTGGTCTTGCCCTAAGCTAGCAGCCTTTTGGAGGAGTGCTTTCGACGTGATAAGCAGAGCCTATGGCCAGACTATTCCTCCAAACCCACTGTCAGCCATTTTTGGTACTCCTCCCAACACCAACCTCTCTGTTGCGTTGAAGCGGGTCCTGGCTTTTACAACCTTGTTAGCCCGGAGACTGATCTTGCTTAACTGGAGGCTCACCTGTCCCCCGACACACGCCCGCTGGATCAAGGAGGTGCTCTACAATTTAAAGCTTGAAAAACTTAGGTTCTCTCTCAAAGGCTCTACCAAGACATTCCTAGACACATGGAACCCTTTCCTGGAACTTGTCCCCGGATTCGGAAGAGGACTGAGTGCTTTCCATCACTGTCCTGCTTTACTGCAGCTGCTCCCCCCTTAGCCCCGCCCCACACTTATTTATTTACTTACCTACTTATTTACTGTTATTAGTGACTTTTTTTTTTTCTTCCCAGTACATTTTGTTTTGTTTATCTCTACGTATTTGTGTGGATGTGTACGTATGTGAGTGTTGTTTGTCCCCGTTTGGTTCCGACCTGATTCGGGTGGGTTGAAGGCGGGTAAGGGTAAGGGCTTTGAGGATCGCTTACATACTGTTGCACAATTATGCTTTGAGTGTCACTGTCTGTTATCATTGTATGTATGCAAATTGACGTGAAATGCAAATAAAAAGATTTCAAAATAAATATATACAAGGTAATGTACTTTGAGGTATTGAGTACAATTGTTAAGACATCATGTTGTAGTTGTACTAAACCCTATCTAGACCACACTAAGAGTGATGTGTACATTTCTGGTTACAATTCATTGGATGTTTTCAATGAGAGTTAGATATAGCTCTTAGGGCTAACGGAATCAAGTGATATGGGGGGAAAAGCAGGAATGGGGTACTGATTTTGGATGATTAGCCATGACCATATTGAATGGCAGTGCCGGCTTGATGAGCCAAATGGCCTACTCCTGCACCTATTTTCTATGTTTCTTCCGATCTCTGTCAAGATTTGGCTGAATTTTAACACGAGAGTGTTCAGAATCTTCTCTGTTAGTAACCAAGCAGCAGAATATCCAGATGTGGATATGATGTGGAATTACGTATAAGATCGTGAGGGGCCTTGATCGGGTGGATGCACCGAGGATGTTCCTAATGATCGGGGAAACTAGAACTAGGGGACATAGTTGCAGAATAAGGGGGGGCTCTTTTAAAACTGAGATGAGGAAGAACTTCTTCACCAAGAGGGTGGTTAATTTATGGAATTCACTGCCCCAGGGAGCAGTGGAAGCAGAAACGTTAAATATGTTTAAGTCTAGAATAGATGGTTTTTTAGCTGCCGAGGGGATAAGGGGCTACGGGGAGAGGGCAGGGATGTGGACCTAGGTATGGTTAGTATAGTAAGACCTGAGTGATCTCCTGGACAAGTGTCGATCGCCTGGATTGGGGTCGGAGAGGAATTTCCCGGATTTTTTTTTCCCGAATTGGACCTGGGTTTTTATCCGGTTTTTTGCCTCCCCCAGGAGATCACGCGGTTCTTGGGGTGGAGAGGGGTGATAGCGGTATGAAGGGGAGGGTAGTGTCTTGTGTTCTGTGTCTTGTGTCTACTGTTTGTGGGTAAGTGTGTCTGTTTAGTGTTCAGCCATGAGCGAATGGCGGTGCGGGCTCGACGGACCTGGTGGTCTACTCTCGCACCTACTTTCTATGTTTCTATGTTTCTATGTCACCGTTCCATTGTTTAGCAAAATAAAAATTGCTAATCAATATATCATTGTAAAATGCCAGCACTTTTAAAATACTATTCTCCTCATTCCTCCTCTAACGCTTCTCGCTGATCTCTTTCTAGAATTTTCCACACTTTATAATGTTCAGAGATACAGCGAGTCCACGCCGACCAGCGAATCCCACAAACACTATCCTACACATTCTATGGACAATTTACAATTATACCAAGCCAATTAGCCGACAAACCTACATCTGTACGTCTTTGGAGTGTGGGAAGAAACTGGAGATCCCGGGAAAACCCATGCAGGTCACGGGGAGAACGTACAATCTCTGGATAGACAGCTCCAGTAGTCAGGGTCGAACCCGGGTCTCTAGCACTGTAAAGCAGCAACTCTACTGCTGCTCCACCGTGCTGCCCTAAACAAATAAATGTGGTTAATTAATATTTTGTTTCATAAAGCACTAAAATATAAATGAGCGAAACTGAGAACCATCTTCTCCATCCTAGTCTTCTGGTAAGCCCTAATAAGAGGAAATGGATCTCAGTTTTTTTCATATTCTGCACTGTTTTATGCATTAGATCTATTTTGAGTACCAAGACATTATTAATCTCCTTCTCACAATAATCAATGTGTATCATTTGCAAAGATCGCATTGGCTATTTCCAGGTCTATGTTTCCGCTGGATGCTCTATTAATTCTTCAAGATCTTTATCCAACAAAGTTTCTGGCTTTAATTACATGCTCATAACACAAAGATGTTCAATGTAAGGGCTAGGACATTAGTCCTTGGAGCGCAAGAGTCTGAGAGGTGATCTCATGGAGGAGTATAAAATCATGAGGGCAATTGATATGTTAAATCCACAGGGCTGTTCACCCAGGGTAAGGGATTGAAAAACCAGAGGACATAGGTTTAAAACAAGAGGGAAAAAATTTAATCGGAACCTGAGGGGCAACGTCTTCACTCAAAGGGTGGTGAATATATAGAATGAGTTGCCAGAGGAGGTAGTTGAGGCAGGTACTATCACAACATTTAAAATACACTTGAATTGGTTCATGGGTAGGAAAGGTTTAGAGGGATATGCGGCAAACATGGGCAAATGGGATTATTTTAGATGAGCCATTTTGATTGGCATGGATGAGTTGGATCAAGGAGTTTGTTTCTGTGCTGCATCATTCTCTGACTCCATGACTCTGTACTTGATGTGACAATTCTGTGTTCTCATTGAGCACCACCTTAATCAGGTCATATTTCTGATTTGGCCCACCCTTTGAAAAGCTTTTTGTATACTCCCTTGACGATGAGATCTTTTTATGGTTTCTGTTATCTCCATGGTTGTTACCTAAAAATTATCTCCTACTGTGGTGTAACTCTCCATTTTTTAATTCTCATACAGTAATCTTGAAACTGGAGCTGCAATTGTATTTTGTTTTGAACGACACTATATCAATAGTAAAAATCAATAGTTTGCATTCTCCACACAGATATTTTTGATATTGCTGATGTGGGCCATGTATTTTTAATAAAAGGCTGTAATCAAAAGAAAAGATCTGTATTATGGTTGAGGTTTAGGTTTATTGTTAATGTCACGTGTAATGAGGCGCAGTGAAAAGCTTTGTTTTTGCAGGATATTCAATCAGATGCGATAATACTCTCCATAAATACAATCAAATCAAACTCGTATAATAGGTAGAGCAAAGGGAAAGATACAGAGTACAGAATATGGTTCTCAGCATTGTAGCGCATCAGTTCCACAGACAAAGTCCAATGCACGCAATAGGGTAGAGGTGAATCGGACAATACCCTAGCTTATGGAAGGGCCACTCAGAAGCCTGATCACACTGCGGAAGAAGCTGTTCTCAAGTCTGGTGGAGCATGTTTTCAAGCATTTGTACCTTCTGCTCGACGGGAGCAAGATGAAGAAGGAATGATCAGGTGGGACAAGTATTTGATCATGTTGGATAAGAATGGTCTTTGTTCTTCAATGTTTCCACATTTTCTAGCCTTCGTATTTGCATTCAATGTTTTGTTGATTGGTTGCCGTACATTTGCACCTCCTGGGAGATGTTGTGTAGGGAACATCATTGTGACAGAGCAGATGGCTTGGTATTAGTTTATTTATTGTCACGTATACAGAGACGGAGTGAAATGAAATTACCCTGTGCTGTGTTCATAAATGTTACTACGAGTGAACAGCAAAGATCACAGGTTTCCTTGAATTCTTCCAGTGTTATAGATTCATAGTGATACAGTGTGGAAACAGGCCCTTCAACCCAACTTGCCCACACCAGCCAACATGTCCCAGCTACACTTGTCCAACCTGCCTGTGTTTGGTTCATATCCCTCCAAACCTGTACTATGAATGTACCTGTCTAACTCTTTCTTAAAAGTTGGTCCCAGTTGGTTGAATAGTCCCAGCCTCAACTACCTCCTCTGACTGCTTGTTCCATACACCCACCACCCTTTGTGTGAAAAAGTTACCCTTCAGATTCCTAATAAACCTACAATTTTAACAAAGCTAAAAACCAGAGCACCGAAAGAAAACCCCCTTGCTCATAGGCAGAACCTGCACAATCCATACAGACAGCACCCAAAGTCAGGATCGAACCCAGGTCTTTGGCACTGTGAGGCAGTAACTCTACCACTGTGTCACAGTCCTTTCTCTAATTGGACTATCCACATATTGTTTTTAATATGGCCTTTATCTTGCACTAAACCTCATGCCTTTTATCCTGTATCTGTACACAGTGGACGGCTTGATTGTAAACATGTATAGTCTTTTCGCTGACTGGATAGCAGGCACCAAAAAAGCTTTTCACTGTATCTCGGTACACATGACAATAATAAACTAAAGTAAGAAACCATCTTGGATGCATCTAACAAATTCTGTCCCGTCTAAGCCTCTTGTTCTCAGGTAGTCCCCATCAATATTGGGTAAGGTAAAGTCACCCACTACAACAACCCTGTTCCTTTTGTACTTTCCCATAATCTGTCAACATATCTGTTTTTCTCTCTCCCCTGGCTCTTGGGAAGTCTGTGGTATAAGCACATCAGAGTGATTGCATCTTAATTTTGAGCTCAATCCATATTGCCTCAGTGGATGAAGCTTTCAGTAGGTGCTCTCTGAGTGCAGCTACGTGTATAACCTTCTCCCTGATTAGTTGTACAACTTCCACTTCTTTTACCTCCATCCCCCATGCCAAAAATCTATGGAAGCTCTGGAACGTTAAGCTGCCAGTCATGTCCCTCCCGCAACCAAGTTTCAAATCCATAATCTTATATTGGAAGCATTGTGTTACTCAGTGCAATGAAAAATCCTATAGAAAAAACTAGCCTTTTTCAATCAAGAAAAAACAGAATTATATAACAACATATTTCACAGAGATAAAGACCCAAGGCAATTCACCACCAGTGAGTACTATGGAACTGTTGTAGCATGAACTAATACTACAGCAAATCTGCAAATATACACATAGTAACATTCTATAAGCAACCATGAGATAAATCATTAGTGTAATGATATCTATAATCTCACTAAATAAAATGCCATTGGTGACTGAATTCATAAAAGTAAGTTTGCATATTTATATTGTTCCAGAACATAATGTGTCTTTGAGGAAAATAATATATAACACATTCATCTTCCTGAGTATTAGTTAGTTGCTTTCTATTTCCATAAAAGTAGATTTTTCTTTTAACAAATTTTGATAAGCATATTATTAAAGAGGATTGATACGGGTAGACCAAACAATTTGGTGGTATTGGTTAAATGGGGCGACACAGGTGCTCAGTGGTAGCGTTGCTGGCTTACACCTGTGTTCGATCTTGACTATGGGCGCTATGTTCCCCCGTGACTGAGAGGATTTCCCCCCGGTGCTCCTGTTTCTTCTCACCCTCCAAAGACATACAGATTTGTAGGTTAATTGGCATTGGTAAATATTGTAAATTGTCCCTAGTGTGTAGGATAGTGCTAGTGTACGGGGATCGCTAATTGGCAAGGACTCGGTGGGCCGAAGGGCGGTTTTCACGCTGTATCTCTAAAACTCTGAAACCCGAGGAGAAATGTCGGCCGTATTCAGTCGACTAACAAATGAAAAGGAAAAAAAAAATGTTTGGTGACAGATAATGAAAATAATGAAATGATGCTAACATTTCATAACATTTGAGAAATATGCCATTTCTAACCTTCTCTGTAATAACAACTCAGGATCCAATGCTCATTATGTGTAACTGTCCCCAGGCGATGTTCTATGGGAAGTTATAAATTGTACAGCTGGTTATTGATCATTTGACAGTCGGGCAGCATAGGATGGCTATGTAACTGGTTTTGTAATTAGGACCAGATGATCAAGGTTACTACATTATTTCCATCAGATAAAATAATTTATCAGCTTTCTGTCACCAGACATAGTCCTGTTAAAGTTGATGAAAACACCAATCTTTCAATTTAAATTCTAAAATCTATTTCTAATCTTTTTTCTCTGGATCAGTTTTCTCCAGCACCTTTGTCACGGAACATGGAGCTCGTACGAGTAAAAAATAACCATTTTTTTCATCACAAGTATTTTTTTACTCGTGGCCATTTTTCACAGTGTTGAAAAAACATCACGAGTTTACCGGATTTCCTGAGTACCTACCGTTACTCGTACGAGCTGTTACGTGGCATTCACGAGCTCCTATGTACCCGCTAAGTACATTGCACGAGCTTGAATCAGGGGAGAACTCGTGAGAACTCTTGAATTACTTCGTACAATGGGACAGGCCCTTAAATGATTTAATTCTTGAATTCTTGATGATAATGTTCATGAAGTCTTGTGTCAAAAGTCAGTCTTGTGTGTGTGAGAGAGAGAGAGAGAGAGAGAAAGAGAGAGAAATAATGTGTTTCTCTCCCACAACAGATCATAAACTCTTTTACAACTTGTGAGAAAAAAGGGTTCATATTGTCAATAGGAACTGGATATTGCTACAGATCTCAGCCCTGCGGTAATGCTCTCCAAAAATGGTTCATGGTACGAGCAAACTCCTTACTTACTGTTGCTTCTGAGCTGCCTGTTTTCTTTTGATTACAGGATTAATTGAGCTATACTGTCTGTTGAGATATTATATCTGCAGATCAAGCAGATATGCCTAGAAATATAAAAGATCCACACTACGGTTTTGAAGGAGGCATTGCTTTTCAACGTTTGAACCAATCCTTGAATTATTGAATCTACTTTGTTATGTAATTTGGTTGCCCAGTTCCCATGACCCAATCACTTAAATTAACCTTGCTCTGCTTACCCCGGGTTTTTTATTCACATATTCAATAATAATAAAAGGAATTCAATTGTTAGGCCTTGTCCGTGAAGTTCAAATACCAAGTTCTGGCATTATTAGTGTGCATACTCGTCACATGACCACATGTCATGTGACCCCCTTGCACACCAGTCACAAGCTCCCATGCACACCGATGAGCAAGGAATGGAATTCATTGAAGAGAGGGAGCTTAATTTTGTTTAGTTTAGAGATACAGTGTGGAAACAGGCTCTTCAGGCCATTGAGTCCGCGCCAATTAGCGATCACTGTACACGAGCACTATCCTACCTACACTAGGGACAATTTACCATTTTTACCAAAGCCAATTAACCTACAAACCTGTATGTCTTTGGAGTGTGGGAGGAAACCGGAGCACCCGGTGAAAACCCACGTGGTTATGGGGAGAACATACAAACTCCGTACGAACGGCACCCATAGTCAGGATCGAACCCGGGTCTCTGGTGCAGTAAGACAGCAACACTAGCGCCGCGCCACCGTTCCACTGTTCCGCAAAGTCACAGGAAATACACCAAGCAGCACCTTTTAAATGTAAGTGCTTGTTGTTAAATATGGTGGCACGTGACAGAGGTTTGTCCATTATTAGGATTGCTGAGGAAATGATGAATATCAGTTATTTCTTTTAACTTCCTTTGATCCACCACTTCATTTTATTCCCATAACTGACTAATGCTCATTATTACATCAAGCCTGCAATAAACTTGAAATCTTTGTTTCATTATCAGCACGTAAGAATAATTGAGAAATCAGTCAGAAGTTTCACATCAAAGGTCCATCCTTAAATATATTGCAAAGTATTTCATGTGAAGATGGGTGAGTTCCTGAACTTCTTCAGCATTTTAAAGGAATTGTTTAAGAGTTTGCTACATCTGATGATTTGCAACATCTCTCCTTTTGACACCATAGGATGGGATACCAAAGGATCCCATATATTCTCCAATTCTTTTGCTATGATTTACTTCCCTAGATTACTCCATCTATGGATTTACTCCCCTCCTCCACTACTCCTGGTTAGCTAGTTTTTATTTTAGTTTCTAGAGATACACCATAGTACATGCCAATCATCGATCACCCATTCACACTCGTTCTATGTTATCCCACATTCTCATCCACTCCTTACAGATGAGGGACATTTTTTAAAGAGGCCAAATAAACCCGCAAGTCTTTGGGATGTGGGAGGAAACCAGAGCATCTGGAGGAAACCCACATGGGCACAGGGAGAGCGTGTAAACTTCACATGGATTGCACCCGAGGTTAGGATCGAACCCTGGTCTCTGGCGCTGCAAGGCAACAGCTGCACCACTATGCTGCCCCATCTTGATTATCTCAAGATGACATTGACCTCTTAGGAGAGGGCAACTCCCCTGCTGAAGACTCTTCTCAGTCCTTTTTCTACATTGATTTTACTTCATGCTTGCACAAATTAAAACGGTACAAGGCAAACTTTGGATACTAATCTATCTCAAGTGTAATTGCAGATACATGCTAGCTATTTGCAAGTGTCACTTGTTGACACGGCAACAGGAAGAGACCATGTAATACTTCCTTCCTCAATAGTTTAGTTTATTGTCACGTGTACCGAGGTACACTGAAAAGCTTTTTTTTGTATTCTAACCAGTCAGCGGAAAGACTATACCTGATGACAATCAAGGCTTCCACAATGTACAGATACAAGGAATAACATTTAGTGCAAGATAAAGTAGGGTAAAGTCTGGTTAAAGAGAGTCTGAGGGTCTCCAATGAGGTAATAAGCAGCAGATTTGCTTTAAAAAAATCTAGACCAGGTAGCCTGGATAATTGAATTCAGATTGAGATGGGCTAATGCAGTATGAAGTGGATCAGTTAAAGCATTGGGCTCCACTATATTTTTAAGCAAATTGCAGTTAATTTGGCCAGGCATCCATTTAGAGCATTCTGCCAATGCCTCCCTAATGTTGAAGGTTTAGTGCTGAGGGAGTCATTAGGGTTCAGTGAGCCACTCCAGCAGAAATTGCTTGTGATGTTGCCATATATCTTTTATAAGTAGGATAATCCCAAATTGTTCAGCCTTAAGAAGTATTTCTGGCACTGGCACTGAGGCATTCTCCTCTCCAAAATATGCCACTTGCTGTGCATTTCATAAAATCATCAGTGCTTGAGGTTTCGTTAGCAAGTCCCAGTGATTACAAGGAGAATATTTAGCAACACAAACTGTTAGCTGCCTGATTTGTCGTGTGACAGCTGAGATTAAACGCATATCTGGTGTACATGTCAAATTGGGTTGAATCAAATCAAACCGAGAAAGATGGAAGTTGATCATGTAACTTCCGGAATACCTCAGTATGATAAAGTACATTCCAAATAGGAAACACTTCGTTAAAATCAACACGTTTAACTAATCTTTCAGCTGTGGCATATGCACTCCTGGCTGCTTCATACTGCAATCTATTTTATACCTGCTCATTTTGATTGATTTGATAATGAATAATGGACTGTATGATGGACTGTCTGTTTCTCATGAAAGATGGAATAATTTAACAGTAAACAAGTCCTCAATGAGAATATATATCGGCTGTAGCAAACTACTAATTTGACTGCATGCTTAACTCTCGAAACAAACAAGGCTCATAGTTGGCATTGCTTTGATGCAGATGGAAGGTAGAATTGAGATAAT
Source organism: Amblyraja radiata (assembly GCF_010909765.2). Lineage (NCBI taxonomy): Eukaryota > Metazoa > Chordata > Chondrichthyes > Rajiformes > Rajidae > Amblyraja > Amblyraja radiata. The sequence goes on along the minus strand of NC_045971.1, from coordinate 25,842,455 downwards.
GAACCTCAGAAGAGCTTAATTTAGTTTCGTTTAGAGATACAGCGTGGAAACAGGCCCTTCAGCCCACCGAGTCGTGCCAATCAATGAGCATCCCATACAGTACACTAGTTCCATCCTACATTCTAGGGACAACTTACAGAAGCTAATTAGCCGACAAACCTGCACATCTTTGGAATGTGGGAGGAAACCAGAACACCCGCAGAATCTACAAACCCAGAGTCAGGATTGAACCTGGGTCTCTGGTGCTGTAGGGCAGTAACTCCACCACTGCACAACTGTGCTGCCCTTTTATGTTTGTTTGCTTCCCTTCAGTGCCAATGCCTCATGAATATCGACTGCTGAGTGGGAAGTAGCTGGGAAAGTAATGCAAAGTGTCATCCAGTTCTGATATAGATTTGCTGGAGCCGGAGAAGAGGCCGGAGCATACAGAACAGAATGAGAAGCCAATTGTGAGTAATGCTATCCTCTCACCTCCTATGTGTGGGCATATTGGGGCCGGTGATGAAACCTGCATCTTCTCCATTGTACCAGTACAGGTAAAGAGCCACAAGGGGGACACAGTGCTGCAAACATACGCATGTTGGATCATGTTGGATCATGGACGTTCATCTACCTTTTGCACAGAAAGTTTGATATTCTCTTGTGTACCATGAATCAAGTGAAGCCTGTGATCAGTCATCATATCTCAGGCTTGGAAATATCTAGTCTGGACAAAGACTATTTTAACCAACTATCTGATGTGTTTACACATAAGACCATGCCTGTTTCTCAGCTAAACATTCCCAGACAGGAAGACCTGATATAATGGCCTTACTTAAAGGATATTAAGATTGCTGAAATAGACTCTGGCATTGACCTACTCATCGGCCCACATGCTTCAAAGGTATTGGAACCTTGGGAGCTGGTCAACAGCCAAGGGGATGGACCGTACGCTGTGAGGTCCCTACTGGGGTGGGTCATCTCAGGTCCGCTGAGAAGAGACAACGAAAGCAGGGATGAAAATGGCTGCCCTGCTGCTGCTGTCAATCGAATATCCATTGTAAACCTAGAGGATCTACTGGTCAAGCAACACATCAGGACTTCAGCAAGGAAGCAGAAGAAATGTACAGAGAAGAGATGAAATTCTTGGATATTTTGAATCACTCAGCAAAGATGATAGATGGACACTATTGTCTAGACTTACCTTTCAAACAAGAACGTGTCAGCATGCGAAATAACCGTTGCATTGCAGAGCAGCTCATCCAGAGCCTGATATGCGAATTTGGCAAGAATAAGAAATTTCATGATGAATATACATCTTTCCTAACAGAAATGATTGACAATGGTTTTGCTGAAATGGTGCCAGTGGACCAGCTGAATGGAAGTGATGGAGAACTCTGGTACATCCCTCGTTTTGGGGTGTGTCACTCAAGGAAAGGCACCTTAAGGGTGGTCTTTGACTGTGGAGCAGTCTTCAAAGGATCATCACTTAACTGCCAACTGCTGCAGGGTCCTGACCTTACCAACTCACTCATTGGAGTTCTCATCAGATTCAGACAAGAATCGGTTGATTTGATGGCTGATATCAAAGCAAATGTTTCATCAGGTCAAGGTATCAGAAAAGAATATTGACTATCTGCGATGCGTGTGGTGGCCCGAGGGTGATGTGCAGCAAGATCTTGTTGAATAGCGCATGAAGGAACAGCTTTTTGGAGACGTGTCATCACCAAGTTGTGCAAACTTTGCATTAAGGAATACTGCTGAAGACAACAAAGCTCACTTTCCAGCAAAGGTGACAAACAGATTAAAGAATAACTTCTATGTAAATAGACATAAATGCTGGAGGAACTCAGCGGGTGAGGCAGCATCTATGGAGAGAAGAAATAGGCGACGTTTCAGTCTTCTTCAGTCTGAAGAAGGGTCTCGACCCGAAACGTCGCCTATTTCTTCTCTCCATTGATGCTAATTCACCTGCTGAGTTCCTCCAGCATTTTTGTCTAACCGATTTTTCTAGCATCTGCAGTTCTCTCTTAAACACTTCTATGTAGATGATTGTTTAAAATCCATGCCCTCGGAACAGGAAGCAGTTCAAATGGCAAGAGACCTGACTTCCCTCTGCCAATTTGGAGGATTCATGCTGTCAAAGTGGATCAACAACAGCCATGCTGTATTGCCATCCATTCCACAAGAAAACAGAGTCAAGGAGACCAGGGAGTTGGACTTGGACAAAGACAATCTGCCAATGGAAAGAGCACTGGGATAGCACTGGTGCATTGAAACAGATGTGTTCAAGTTCAGAATTGCTGCACAGGAACGGCCATACACAAGACGTGCATCTTGTCCATGGTCGGCTCTATATACGACCCTTTAGGATTTCTAGCACCATTTACTCTGCCAGCCAAGCTGATTATGTAAGAGCTCTGTAAGAAAAGAGTCGGATGGGATGAAAATCTAACCCCAAACCTTCTCTCAGCGATGGACAGGATGATTAGCAGATCTCAACAAGATGGCTGAATTTAAAGTGGACCAGTGCATGAAGTCCGCAAGCTTTGGTCAAATCAGATATGCACAGCTGCACCACTTTTCAGACGCCAGCGAACGTGGCTACGGTACTGTTTCCTATCTAAGACTGGAAGACGATAACAAATGTGCATGTTGCAGTCATAATGGGAAAAGCCAGAGTGGCACCATTAAAACAAATGGTGCTCAGAATGGAACTTACAGCTGCAGTCCTAGCAGTCAGAGTTGACACAATGCTGCGAAAAGAATTACAGTTTCAACTGGACAAATCCATCTTCTGGACCGATAACACAACAGTGCTTAAGTACATCAACAACGAAACCAAACGCTACCAAACATTTGTAGCAAACAGGATCTCTTTTGTAAGGGATGCTACACATGTATCGCAATGGAGATATGTTGGCACAAAGGAAAATCCTGCAGATGAGGCCTCGAGGGGACTAACAGCAGACCGCTTCTTAAGCTGTAGTAGATGGATCAAGGGACCTGAGTTGCTCTGCAAGCCAGACAGAGAATGGCCAAAACTTCACTTGGAATCTGCAATCTCTGCTAATGATCCAGAAATCAAACAAGACATCACAATGAACGTCATTGTCAAAAATCCATTGAACCCCACAGACTCTCTGATCACCTATTTATCATCATGGAGGGATCTGAAGACTGCTGTAGCTTGGCTTCTTAAAGTAAGGACAACACTCTTGCAGTTGACTCGAAGGAAAAAAGAGATGCAGACTGCTGCGAGTAGCTTTGAAAATAATCCTGGCAAACTATAGGAAAAGGTTGATAAGGAGATGCAAGTCTTTAAAGCAACACTCCACGGACAGTGTTTATGTCCTGAAGATTTTTTCCAGGCAGAAGACACAGTCATCTCTTTCAGTCAAAGAAAAAGATTCAAAGAAGAGCTATCAGTACTAGAAGCTGGTAAAAATGGTGCCAAAAGAAGCAGTCATTTGTTCAAGCTAGATCCGGTGCTAGATAATGAACTTCTGAGAGAAAATGATCGCCTCAATAGACTAGCGATGCCTGAAGAGGTTAAACATCCTATAATTATCTCAAAGGACCTTCACATATCAACACCACTGTTACGACATATCCATGAACAGCTCGGACATGGAGGAAGAAATCATATGCTGTCTCGCCTCCGTAAAAGATACTGGATTATCAAAGCTAACCCCGCTGCAAGCAAGATCATAACTGACTGTGTTGTGTGTAAACGACAGCGGGGAAGAGTTGGAGAACAGAAATGGCAGACTTACCCCTGGAGAGGATTCTACCACACAAGCCTCCATTTACAGATGTAGGAGTAGACAACTTCGGTCCTATAGAGATCAAGAGAGGAGGAAGTCTTGTTAAAATGTATGGTGTAATCTTCACCTGCATGGCAAGCAGGGCTATACATCTAGATGTTGTATCTACACTTGACACAGACTCTTGCATCCATGCATTACAAAGATTCATCTGTCGACGAGGTAAAATTTCATCTTTAAAATCAGACAATGGCACAAATTTTATCGTAGCGGAAAGATAATTGAGAGAAGCACTCAATAGCTTGAATCAGAATAAGATCCAGAGTGCTATGCTTAGGCGAAGGATAAGGTGGTACTTTAACCCCCCAGCAGGATCCCATCATGGCTGTGTTTGGGAACGATTGACCCGCATGGTTCGAAGTGTGCTGTACTCTGTCCTTAACCAACAAGTTCTGGACAATGAAGTACCTATATTGCAAACTTTAATTTGTGAAGTTGAAGCAATTTTAAATGATCAACCCATTGCCGAGAGTTCCGATGATCCAATGGACCTGGAAGCAGTCACACCAAACCATCTTCTTCTGTTGCAAACCAAGCCAATACTACCACCTGAACTCTTTGTAAAGGAAGACTTGTACATTAAAAGCAGATGGAGACAGGTGCAATATATGGCAGATCTCTTTTGGAAATGGTGGACACAAGAATACTTGCCTCTAATCCAAGAACGACAATGGTGGTCAAGGGTAAGGAGAAGCTTTGCTCCAGGTGACAGTGTTGTGGTGGCTGATTCCACTCAGGCACGGGCCATGAGTAATTAGTCAAGGTAGGCAGTGGCTTTTAAAAATCTTTGAAAACCGCGCATGCGCAGATTATTCTCTCCCCGGCGAGCTGTCAGTCGGCTTTAAAAAAACCGTGGGAACCGCGCATGCGCAGATTGTTCTCTCAACATTTATCAAGTAATTTGTCTTCAATAGATCCTATCTCTTAATAAAGACATATAGCTCAAAGAAATTTACTTACCATATTATTTGTACACGAAATCCATTCTTCTCTCTTTGTTTCCTGTTGTACCAAGCTGTTTTAAATGTTCTAATCATTTTTGTTCCTTTGCGCTGTTGAAGTTCTTTAAGTTCCGGCGTTGGTCTGACATTTTCAATCATTTTGGTCATTTCCTCGTAAATTTGCTTCGAGAAACCCTTCAGGTAATCACTGTCCATCTTTGGAAAAACCCGCCAAGAAACTTGCGCATGCGCATGCGCAGTAGGCTGGTGCTCATGCGCAGTAGGCTGGTGCTCATGCGCAGTAGGCTGGTGCTCATGCGCAGCGCAGCACATGCACGCAGCACACGGTGTAAAGGCAGAATTCCAGCTGCCACTGATGGCTTGAAGCATCGTCAATGGCAGGTGAGTAGCACATACTTCCGCGTTTTAAATGTACTGCGGATGAAAGGCACGGGAAAATTATGCCTCCCTAAGAGATCGATCTCTTTGGGAAGCATAATTCTCCCATGCCTTTACCACACGACAATTTTATATATGTTTTATATATATTATATTTTATAATTTTAGTCAGGGCAGGCACTGCCTACCTTCCCTACCCTGACGGCATGTGCCTGATTCCACTGCACCATGAGGCGCCTGGCTAATAGGCAGAATATTGGAGACCATAGCAGATGCACAAGACTTCAGACTAAGAGCAACATCTTGGAAAGACCAATAACAAAGATATGTCTGCTCCAAGAAGTTGAGACCTAGGTACAGCAAAGACTGGAGGTCATAAAGATAAGGATAATAAGAAGGAAGAGAAGAAGATTGAAGAATCATTAAAGAAGATTAAATGCCAACACATAATACATACTTTTTTTTTTAATGTGTAAAGGATAAGGGTAAGGTCTATAGCTCCTTTCAATGTTTCAATTGGTAATTGTTTTGTTATATATGTAAGACAATTAGGGGCCAGTGTGTAGAAGCCATTTATGTTTAGGCTAGCTGCTGTTGGCATTTTATATTATTTTGTCTAGATATATCTTGCAGTTTTATTTTTGGACATTTGGGGGTGGTCATTAGATGCACAGGGTGGTGTATATATAAGGGCAGAGGGGCAGAGAGTGGCAGGCACTGGGAGGGAGAGCATAGTTCTCACCAGACCAGGGTCGGACAGACAGCTACAACTTGCATGCAGAATAAATAAAGCCTGGTTCGTTCATCTCTTTGTTTGTACAACTACTTCAATAAACAACCAACTAAACTGGAAATAACGACAGGAAGATCTGTTCTATTAGGTCTGCGTAACATCACTCCTATTTACCTGTGTAGTAATGGCAACTGGAGAAGAGGTACTGGAAAGGTCGGAAATTTGCCATTATACAATCAACCTACAAACCTGTACATCTTTGGAGATGGAATTTGGAGATCCTAAGATTTAATTCTAAAACAAATCTACTTTGTCATGAGTTTCTCTGATCTCCACAATATTTATAGGATTGTTAGATGGACAGATCAGGACTTTGTAGAGAGGAGATGCATAAAGTCCAATTGGGATGCTGCCTTACCAGGATCCAGGGTCCATTCTATCTCAGGCATGAACTTGGCCTTTGAGCTTGGGTTATGTGCTGCTGTTTACCAGGGTCAGGCATGCAACATTGAAGATTTACCCATTCGTGAGCTCAGTAAATGCTGCCAGTTAGCTGATGATATTTGTGATCATAGGATATAGGAGCAGAATAAGGCCATTGGGCCTATCGAGATTGTTGCAACATTCGATCATAGCTGATCTATTTTACCCTCAACCCAATTCTCCTGCTTTCTCCCTGTAACTTTTCACACACTTACTATCAAGAACCTATCAATCTCCGCTTTTAAAAATACCCAATGAATTGGCCTCCACAGCCATCTGTGGTAATGATTTCCACAGATTCACAACCATTTTCAAGCATGATTTCTTCATTGCCTTTATTGGATTAAAATCCTAATGCTGCTTGGCATTCCACAGTTACAAGAAAAAATAACATAAAATCGACATAGTCTCACGTGCCCTCTGGTAATTTAAGCAATGCATCAATTAAACTTCAAAACTTGATAACTTTAAAATTGGCTGCCAAAGTTTCTTCCCCTTAAAGACATAAAAAGGAATATTTGGAAAATTATAACATATAAAGTTCACTAAACTAATTTCATTTAAAACAGTTTCTATAGAAGATTAAGCTAATTTATTTTAATTGCTATGAATATGTATTTTTCAAGTCAATGCACCCAACAGATCATTGTCAACAATTACAGCACTTTTTTCTCAGAAATATCTGTAAAGCAATTTGACTACCATATGCTATTCTGACCAAAACCGATAGTGGAAAATACAAACATCTTTGAGGCACAGGTACAATCTGTTGTCTGTTTGGATTGAAATATTAGGCTCAATTTTTTCATTGCTGTTGATATGGTCCAAGTGAAGTCTTTCAATGCAACTTGGTAATTCAACCTTTTAGTTCAATAATTTGAAAATAAATTTTGCAATTTGTCCTTGGCTGTGGTCTCATTGTTATTTCCTGCATGTCTGTGAGCATTACTTTGTTTATTCACTGCAAAAAAAAAATTGGTTGTACAACCCAACCATCCCTCTGCCAAGAAGTAGATGTCTATGAGATTAGTCTAGCTTAGTTTGGAGATACAGCACGGAAATAGGCCCTTCGACCCGCCGGATCCGCGCCGACCAGCGATCCCCACACATTAACACTATCCTACACGCACTAGGGACAATTTTTACATTTACCAGGCCAATTTACCTACATACCTGTACGCCTTTGGAGATGTACCAGACATGATCAAATACCTGTCCATCAGCTCACTCCCTCAGAGTAAGTCAAGTGCAAGACAACGTGGGTTTTTCATCCACTGTCAGACACTTGGTGAGATGAAGAGTGAGATGCATTCTTTTTAAAACGATTAGTATTTTAGATAGAACTTTCTTATTACATTAAATGATTCAGAGCTGAACAAAAAGAATTTTGCTTGTCTTCTCCTTTGGGAAATAGAACCATCGTGTACCTTTTGCATTATGTTTGAATATATCCACTGATGTATTTTGCTGACATGCTGTTCAGTTTTTGTAATAAAAAGTTTGCATCAATCTTTCCATCAAATGTGCAGCATTTCTTGTTTCATACATTTTTGGGGACTGAAGTTAACTTTTTTTTGTCTGATATGCTTCATTAAAGAGGTTTTCTGTTTTTTAAGAATTGCTTTCTAAACTAGTTTATTGCTTATGATATGCATTACATGAACTCTGTCATTTCTTTGCATGCAAGATTTGTTTCTGAAAATGAAACAGAACAGCCTTTAGATAAATAATTGCATTTATGATCTAATGATATAATTCCAGTGAAACAAATATTTTCAGTTATTTTCCACCAAACACGCAAAAGACCAAATTTCCTGCCCTTATATTTCCCAAATGCTACAGAGCCGCTACCTCACAGCACCAGAGACCTATGTTTAATGCTGACTTTGAGTGTTATCTGTGTGGAGTTTGCACATTCTCCTTGTGACCGCATGGGTTTCCTCCGGGTGCGCCGGTTTCCACCCACATCCTAAAGACGTGAGGCTTGTTTGGTTCATTGGCCAACGTCAAGGGTTTCTTGGGTGTAGGTGAGTCAGTGAGTAGGTGCAGAATCTGGAGGGAATTGTTGACAATATGGAGAGAATAAAGTTGGATTAGATTAGTATAGGACTATACTAATGGGTGGTTGACGGGCAGTGTGGACTAGCTGGGCTAAAGGGCCTGTTTCCACGCTGCATCTCTCTCTCAAATTGTATTACATCTTGATGGACAAGATATTCCCTCTACATTCTTATTGTGAATCCTCCAAAAGGCAAAATGACCTCGAATTCTCTTCCGTTCATAGAAAGTAAGTTCTGAGTACAATAGTTGGTTCTGTTGCCTCTTCCCCATGTTCAAACAAACTAGAAACCACGTACATCTTCCTCAGGGACCTCGAAAGGAGAAATAACAGAAAAAAATATAACAATTCAAAATTGACTCAGAGACTGAATACAAGTATTTAAATGGTGACGTAGATTAGGCAGCAGATAATGGGTAATATTCTTTTCTTTTGTTTGTGAAAATAAACCATTAATAACATGCAAATCTGAAGGAGACACAAATATCCAGGGCATTGTTAGCCATTTTTGGAAATTTGAAATTATGATGTTATAAAATTCACAATGATAAAGAATGCTGCATTCAGAAGACTGCAAAATATGAGGTCTGTGGAGACGCAAAGAAATGCAGATGCAAGAATCTTCAGGAAAGCCCAAAGTACTGGAGTGACTCAATGGCTCACACATCATCTGTGGAGGGAATGGACATTGGAATGCGTGCATTCTCAAGGTATGCAAGGTCTGAAGAATGGTCTCGACCCAAAACGTCACCTATTCCTTCGCTCCATAGATGATGCCTCACCCGCTGAGTTTCTCCAGCATTTTTATCTACCCAAGGTATAGCAATGTTACAAAATTTTGAGATTTTAAAAATCAAGTCTGTAATTTATCCCATCAGATAAAGCATAAAAATAAGTTTAATTTGACACCTAATTCACTTTCATATCTCAAGTATTTAAAAAGTTATGGCCATTTTCATACTGGGAAATGAGCATCTTGTTCCCTATTGATTTTCTATGGACATAACAAAAAAGCTGTGATCGTGAACAGTCAAAAGCCCATAACTTTCTTAAAAATTAAGAGAACTGAATGAAATTTTCAGTTATCATAGATTGAAGCATTCTGAAACAAATATAAAATAATCTTACTTGGATGACCTGAAATTAAAGCATATAATTAGTTAGTTACCTAATTGTAGCTAATTTCAGACTTCAATTACTAGATCTAAACATCTATCCATTTCTTAATAAATGATTAACATTTTTAAATAGCCTAAATGTCCAAATAATATTCACAAATAATTCACAATAAAACATGATTTTTAAATCTCATTTACATTAATTTATAGGCCAAATGGAAGGAATTTAGTGTTTAATTGCTGTAAATAAATGCCCATTTAAATCAGCTTTCCAGTGGGTTCCTGTGGAACGCGCTGGTTTAGAACGTTCACATTGCGGTAGATTTGTGCCTCAAATGCCGAGAAAAATACTGCGGGATATAATGGGCCCAAATTGAGCTACTCGCAATAGTAAACTTTGTATAACGGGATCTTTAGAAGCCCTTTTTAATGTAAAAATATACAACCTAACTTCTGCTATTTGCTTTATGAGACCCAGCGGTTGGTGACGGTCGCGGGTTTAAAGATTGATTTTTAAACTACTATAACTATTATTCAAGGCCTTTAAACCTAATAATAGCTTTTGCGACGGGGTCTTCCAGCGATTTTTCGTTAATAATTAACTAGGCTGAACATTTTCGATTGGAACAGCTTAGAGAAAATCGCGTTTTAAACCCGCCCCCTCTAAACGGCGCCAAAATCGCGCACACCCACAACGGAAGATTTTCAAGGACGCTTCAGGTAGGCTTTGCAACATACCTACAAGGTATGCTAATAGTCGTCACTTAAAGGGTACTTACAAAGTTACAAAGTATCTGTGTGTCCTCCTTTGTTCTCCCTTCCCCACCCCCTCCCCCGCCCCCATTTGCCCAGTTTTGTTGTTGCTGCATTCCATTTTGGTGTTTAACAATGATTTTTATCTGTAGACACTCTCTTCTCCCAGCCCGTTAACAATTACAAGGAAAATTGCTTTAATTGAGAAAATAAACATCCTGTGTGGTATAAATAATTAAAACTATCTTCACCAATAACTCAGTAATTCTAGTCAGAGCTCTCCAGAGAGTCAACGTCTGACGGTAACAAACTTTGAATGTGCATTACAAAATCTTACTGACATTCAACCGTGGAGATGTTGAATGAAGTATGGACTGTCCGCGCTGTGGTTGGAAGCTTGGTTGTATTGAATGCATAGATTCATACAGTGTGGAAACTGGCCCATCGGCCCAACTTACCCACATATACCCTCACGTTCCATATACCCACCATCCTTTCTGTAAAAATGTTACCCCTCAGGTTCCTATTAATTTTTCCCCCCTCACCTTAAAACTATGTCCTCTGGTTCTCAGAGTGGTCTCCCCACTCAGGGCCAGCGACTCTGTGCGTTTACCCAATCTATCCCTCTCACGATTTTGTACACTTCTATAAGATTATCCCTCATCCTCCTGCGCTCCATGGAATAGAGTACTAGCCTGCTCAACTGGTCCCTGTAGCTCAGGCCCTTGAGTCCTCAACACTTTATAGAGTGAGGTCTGCCACTTGTCTACCTACAAACAAAAACACTGAAGTCATGGTCTTCTTCGACTATGAAGGACAAACAACAACAAACAACAACCATCTACAAGATGAGCCCTGAAACCTACATGCATCGGTTACTGAACAATGGGTCAGCACAGTGGCACAGCTGTGGAGTTGCTGCCTCACAGCGCCAGAGACTCGGGTTCGATCCTGACTACGGGTGCTGTCTGTGCGGAGTTTGTATGGTCTCCCTGTGACCTCGTGGGTTTTCTCCGGGTGCTCTGGTTTCTTCCCACGTCCAAACACTTACATGTCTGTAGGTTAAATGGCTTCTGTAAAAATTGCCCCTTGTGTGTCGGATGTGAAAGTGGGATAACATAGAACTAGTGTAAGGGTGATCGATGATTGGCATGGAGTCGGTAGGCCAAATGGCCTGTTTCCACATTGTATCTCTAAACTAAATGCACTGGTAAGTGGATTATCTTTCAAATCAAGAAGAAAACAAGTGAACATGCCTTTGAATTAAATTTCATCATCGTGCTGGTCTCATATTTTAGTTATCGTTGCTGACCCAGGCGGGTCAATGGTAGTACAGGTCACTGTTGATGATACAGTATTTGCTCTGTCTGAGCATTCTATGTTCAATGAAATGAGGAGAGACTTACGATCAGTATTGGCCCATAAAATTATTGCTGATGTTTCTTTTCAAGGACTTATTTTGCAGATCTTTAAATTAATGGGTGATGAGTTTCGGGAAGTGACTTAGTACCAGTAGCCACAAGAACTAAAATGTAATCAGCTTTGTGGCGAAAGAGAGTTGTGCTTCAGATATGAACATGAGTATTATCATAATGTTTTATTTTGATAACAAAAAAAAGCGGCAAAGCTTGGAATTATCATCAGTAATGTACAGATTACTGTCATTAGTGGCTTTAATTAAAAACAAACTACAGCCTGTAATTCAGTGTAAACCTTGTCCTTGCTGTAAGACAGAATGACTCCACTAGAGGTCACACTGCACAATTGGCATGCACGGGATCACGTACCTATTTCACTCACAAAGGATTAAAGCTTTTGCAGATGAACCTGTGCAGGCACAATGTTACAGTAAGCAGGATCCCACTGGTAAACTATTAAACAGCGGCGTTTAAATACATGCCATCCTTGTATGCATAAAATGGTAACTGGCCCGATCTTCCCTGAAGGGAATGAAGAATACGTTACAAAAAGGAAAAACAATCTTTTAAAGAATTTTGTCAAAAGAATTATAAATATTTGCTTCACAGTCTTCCATTTGCAAATGGGAATGAACAGACTTCAGCATGGCAAGAACAACTGAATTGATCTTTAGTTATAAGTTGGCAGCTGTACACGTTTTTAAACAGGTTTGATTAGTGTATTCATTACCTCGCAATAACATAATGTTTGAATTAACTAAAGGTTTCATACAGTTGTTTAAATCCCTCACTTCATCCATGATGGAACTTCAATTAATCTAGGGTTTTTTTTCCATGGAAAGTTTCAGGGAGGTTCTCTCAATTTCAAACCACAGGGGTGGCCAACAAAGTTTCAGGCCATTCTTTGAAGAATGCCTCATTTACATAATTACAAGATGTCCCCAGTATGACTGCCCTATGAAAGGCTGGTGTGAGGATTCTGGAGGATTCAAGGCGGAAGCTTCTGACAGAAGCAAAACTCAGAGTACTGCCGGAACACAGTGGGCCAGGCAACACCTTTTGTTTAGTTTAGAGATACAGCGAGGAAAAAGGCCCTTCAGCACACCGAGTCTGCACCGACCAGCGATCCCTGTACACTAACACTATCCTACATACACTAGGGACAATTTACATTTATACCAAGCCAATTAACCTACAAACCTGTACGTCTTTGGAGTGTGGGAGGAAACCGAAGATCTCAGAGGAAACCCACACAGATCACAACTCCATACAGACAGCACCTGTAGTCAGGATCGAACCCAACTCTCTGGTGCTCTAAGGAAGTAGCTCTACCGCTACGCCATCATGCAGCCCCATTCCTAATGTGGATGAAATGGACGGGGTTTGATCCTGACTATGGGTGCTATCTCTACGGAGTTTGTACGTTCTCCCTGTGACCACGTGGGTTTTCTCCAGGTATTCCGGTTTCCTCCTAAACTCAATGGATGTACAGGTTTGTAGGTTATTTGTCTTCGGTAAAATTTGCCCCTAGTGTGTAGGATAGAGCTAGTGTACGAGGATCGCTGATCGGCACAGACTTGAGGGGCAGAAGGGCCTGTTTCTGGGCTTTATCTCTAAACTAAACTAAACTATCTGCACACCGTATCTAAAAGCTCTCCTGGATACATAAAAAAAAAAATCATCTCCTCTGAATCGTTAATGCCAAGGCAATCCTAGTTAATATTTGGGAAATTGAAACTCCACCAGAGCAGATACATGAATGGCACAGGTTTCAGTTTCCAAACGACATTTTCAATGATGCAAAACAGATTCTGAGCGCCCGGTGGAAGCAGTATGTTTTTGTACTTGAAAAAGGACAGAACACAATGAAAAAGCAATTGCACGCTTCAGGAGACAGAATGATGATAGCCTAGTTCTGATAGCTGGTGGAGGAAATTCAAAATGAGAGAGGAAATTTAATGATTGGTGGGAGCACGGCAAATGTGAAACCGCATAGCCATCTGGAGGAAATCATTCTAAAACGTTTACTTCTACTGGGGAGAGGCATGCAGGTGGAGAACCAACACCTCTAGTCATCCCTTTATTTGCAGCCACTTTCTCATCTATTTTATCAAGGGGTGGCACAGTGGCGCAGCGTTAGAATTGCTGCCTGATAGCGCCAGAGACCCAGGTTCGATTCAGATGACGAGTGCTGTCTGTGCAATTTTCCCTGGGACTGCGTGGGTTTTCTCTGGGTGCACCGGTTTCCTCCCACATCCCAAACACGTACAGGTTTGCAAGTTAATTGGCTTTGGTAAAATTGTACAGATAGTCCCCATTGTGTAGGACGGTGCTAGTGTAGATGGTCAGCTGGTGTAGCTGGTCGGATTCAGTGGGCCGAAAGGACTGTTCCAGCGCTGTGTCTCGAAAGTTTACAGTCTAAAGTCTAAATCTGAAAGATCATACCTGTCTGGTGGAAGTAAATCTAAAACGTTTGCTTCTACAGGTGGACAGAAATGCAGGTGGTGAACCACCTCTTTATTTGCAGCCACTTGATCATCTATTGATTTCAGACACGTAGTCAGTCTATACTTTGGCTGGGCAGCATACACACATTTGTATAATGGAATGTACTCAGTCAGATACATTGTTTTTACTTGTTCACAGGACATGCCTTTGGACACATGGACAACATGTGTTGCCAGTCCCTAATAGCCTCTACTGAAAAGGCATTGCCAAGCGTGCATTCAAATGGGCCAGATAGGGAAGAGAAATGCTGTTCCCTGAGGGATATCAGCCAGCCAGATTGGTTTTGTACAGCAGGCCTGTGGTGTTACGGCCGCTGCTATTAAAATATGCTTTTTTTTGGGTGTTTCCAATTTTTAGTTAATTATATGAATTTAACTCCTCCAGTTGGCAAATGGGATTCGAACTCATGCCCTTGAAGAATGGGCCAGACTTCAGTCAGCTCATCCAGAAACATAACCACCAGCTAACCATGCCGTTGGTCTCCTCTAGACTGTAATTAAAACAAAATGTATCAAGAGGGTGTTGTGATGGCCGTAAGCACTCCCTTCCTTTGTGTTTCCACAGAAATGGTTGATAGCAACCACATTGCAAGATCAGAGGTTTGGTTTAGTTTGGAGATACTGCACGGAAACAGGCCCTTCATGTCCACACAGACCAGCAATCCCCGCACAGGAACACTATCCAACACACACAAGGGGCAATGTACATTTATACCAAGCCAATTAACTTACAAACCCGTATGTCTTTGGAGTGTGGGAGGAAACCGAAGACCTCGGAGGAAACTCATGCGGTCACAGGGAGAACATCCAAACTCCGTATAGATAGCACCCATAGTCGAGATCAAACCCGGGTCTCTGGCACTGTAAGTGCTGTAAGGCAGCAACGTTACCACTGCCCCACCGTGCCACCGAGGTGTGGCAGTATCATCTGTGCACCGTACAGCATCATCTCTTGTCTTACAGTGCACACAGGGCACAGATCAGTATACTACAGGAACAGGCCCTTCAGCCCACAATGCCCGTGCTGGACATGATGACAGGTTAAACCAATCTCCCCTTCCTGCATGTAATCCATATCCCTCCAATCCCTGCATATCCATGTGGTGGGAGCACCACATTCCAGGCACCGTTAGACTTTAGAGATACAGAATAGAAACAGGCTCTATGGCCCACCGAGTCAAGGCTGAGCAGCAATAACCTCTTGCACTCGCACTATCCAACCCACTAGTGACAATTTACAATTTACAGAAGCCAATTAACCTACAAACCTGTACGTCTTTGGAGTAAAATCTGGATGCTCCTGGAGAAAATCTACAAGTTCACAGGGAGAACTTCAAATTCCATACAGACAGCACCTGTGGTCAGGATTGAATCCGGGTCTCTGGCGCTGGAAGGCAGCAACTCTACCGCTGTGCAATATGCCTGCCGACAGGTGCCGCACCTGTTACTCTTTATGTAAACAACCTGTCCCGCACATCTCCTATAAATTTTGTCCATCTCACCTTAAACCTATGCCCTTGGAAAATTCCACGTCAAAGGAGAGGTGTCAGACCCTGGCTACTGCCGGCCATGGATGTTGAGCTATGAGGTGATATTCTGGACCTAACCACTGAACACTGTGACTTGCCCACACTATCAGCTCATTAAATCTCAGCAAGTCTGCAATAGATCAAGTGAGTGTAATGACTGATTATGGAGCAGGTTCGATGGTGAGGCTGGGAAAAATGCTGTAATGGTTCAATGCACTATTCTCATTGGAATGTATCATCACCAGTCGCTGGGCTGGAATGGTGAATTTTAATGGAAAATGCTGAACATAAGATATTTTCCTCTTTATTATTCTCTGCTGCAGTGAACACCTGTTTGACCTGGGACCCACGCCTCTGCCTTCAATGCCTTCCTGACCCACCTCCTGAACCTTCAGACAGCAGCAATTCACAATGCTAGAGGCAACACATTGTGCAGCGGTAGAGATGCTGCCTTGCAGCACCAAAGACCCAGGATCGATCCTGACTACGGGTGCTGTCTGTATGGAGTTTGCACGTTCTCCCTGTGACTGTATGGGTTTCCATTGGGAGCTCCGATTTCCTCCCACTTTCCAAATACATGCAGGTTTGTCGGTTAAGGGCCTGTCCCACATCCACGACCTAATTCACAACCTCTGCCAAGTTTGCCCTTGACTCATACTCGCAGCATGGTCATCATAAAGTCGTAGGAGGTCGTAGGTAGGTCATAGGTAGGTCGCGATGCTAACTGTAGGTACTCGTGGCATCAAGTAGGTCGGGGCGTTTTTCTAGCCTGATGAAAAATGTCCACGAGTAAAAGAGGTCGTGAATTAGGTCGTGAAAGTGGGTCGGGCCCTTCAATTGGCTTCTGTAAATTGCCCTTATGTGCAGGAAGTGAAAGAGGGATAACACAGAAGTAGTGTGAATGGGTGATCGATGGTCTGTGCAGACACAGTGGGCCGAAAGACCAATTTCCATGCTGTATATCTAAACTAAACTTTAAAAAACTAAACTAAACTAAACTAATTGCACTGACCTTTTTGGAGCTGTGCTGTGGTCTACTGAGTTCCCCAGATACAAAAAATAGCTTGATTATATCCTCGCTCCTGCATGGTAAACCTGCTTGGTACACCTCATAGCCGTGACATCCCACATGCTGCAAAGCCCATCCCTCAGGGCACAATTAAAATAATGCCAATGCTCCAGGCTGTTATAAGTATATCGTGGATATTCCTCAGCATTCATTCCACAATTTCTCTCTTCCCTGTGTGCCCCACCACCCACCCCAGTGTGCACCCATTTCTCCCACTATCTCCCACGCTCCTAGTCACCCTCCTCCATGCCCCTCCCTTGCACGCTCATCTCCCATCTCTGTCCCTCATTTCCCTTTAATCCCCCTTCTTTCCACTCCATCCTCTCCACCGCAACCTCCCCTCACCCCTTCGCCCCACTGGCGGCCTTGATGCTGGATTTCCTCCAGCACTTTGTGTTTTATCCATTCCACAATGAATTGAGATCGCATTGTACCTAGATAGTGAGACAATAGACAATAGGTGCAGGAGTAGGCCATTCGGCCCTTCAAGCCATTAATTGTGATCATGGCTGATCATCCACAATCAGTACCCCATTCCTGCCTTCTCCCCATATCCCCTGACTTTGCTATCTTTAATAGCCCTATCTATCTATTTCTTGAAAGTATCCAAAGAACTGACCTCAACCGCCCTCTGAGACATAGAATTCCAGACTCACAACACTTATTCTTAAACTGTGGCCCCTGGTTCCGGACTCCCCCAACATCGGGAACATGTTTCCTGCCTCTAACGTGTCCAAACCCTTAATAATCTTATATGTTTCAATAAGATTCCCTCTCATCCTTCTAAATTCCAGAGTATACAAGCCCAGCCACTCCATTCTCTCAGCATATGACAGTCCCGCCATCCCAGGAATTAACCTTGTAAACCTACGCTGCACTCCCTCAATAGCAATGATGATGATCAATCATCAAGTAAGCACTGCTAATGGTTAGTTGTCCAATTGTTGCATATTACCTTTCATTACAACATCTAAATTCCTCGGAAAGAACAATTTTAATTGACTCATCTCCCCTGTTAACTTTTTAGAGATACAACATAGAAACAGGCCCATTAATCCAGCGAGTCCATGCCGACCGTTGATCATCCATTCACAAAACTCTGTGTTATCTAGTTACTCATCCACTCCCTACACACTTGGGGCAATTTAGAGAGGCCCACTAACTGACAAACCTGCACGTCTTTGAGAAAAACCTGGGCACCAGGAGAAAATCCACACGGTCACAGGAAAAAAATGCACACTCCACACAGACAGTACCCAAGACCAGGATCAAACCCAGGAGTCTGGTGCTGCGAAGCAGCAGCTTTACCATCTCAAGATTTTTAAAGATTTTTTTTTACATGCAGAGAGTGGTAGGTGCCTAGAACGCGCTGCGGGGGAAGCAGATTCAATAGTGGCATTTAAGAAGTTTTTTGATAGACACTTGGATACCCAAGAAATGCAAGGAAATGAATCACATGCAGGGAGATAGTGTTTGATGTTCACCACAGGCATTGTTGGCCGAAAGACCTGTTCTTGTGTTATTCTTTACTATGTTCCATGTTTCTCAGCTGGGAAACAGCAACTAATTAATTCCAGCACATTTCTACCACAAAGAGAATTTTTCTGTGCAGGGAATGTGAGAAACAGCTTTTATTACTGGTGATATATTTGTCAACGATTAAAAAATGGTCATATTTGAAATTAAACAATTATGCTATAATTTTAAGGAATATACCTTTCATCATAAACCAGAAAAAAAATAATGTTACTGAAGTCGCAATAACAATTGATCATTAAAATTGTAAAAGTATAACCTTTATAGGAAAGTTGTTGGCAAGATGGTGTCAACCTGGAAAGGGTACGAGGATGTTGCCAGGACTAGAGGGTCTGAGCTATAGGGAAAGGTTAAGTAGGCTGGGACTCTATTCCCTGGAGCGCAGGAGGTTGAGGAGTGAGTGATCTTATAGAGGTGCATAAAATCATGAGAGGAATCAATCGTGCAGATGCACTTGAGTCCCTTGCCCAGTAGGTGAATCGAGGACCAGAGGACATAGGCTTAAGGTGAAGGGAAAATATTTAATAGGAATCTGAGGGGTAACTTTTTCACATAAAGGGTGGTGGGTGTATGGAACAAGCTGCAAGAGGAGGTAGTTGAGGCTGGAATTATCGTAACGTTTAAGGAGCAGTTAGGCAGGTACATGGATAGGACAGGTTTGGAGGGATATGGACCAAATGCAGGCAGGTGGGACTAGTGTAGCTGTAACATGTTTCCCGGTGTGGGCAAGTTGGGCCGAAGAGCCAGTTTCCACACTATATCACTCTATGACTCTATAACTAAATAATCATTTCCATAACACCATAACATCTGCTCTGTATAAAACACACTCAGACAAATCTTTAGTAATAATAAGAATGTTTTTGTTTAAATTAATTGGAAGATTAATTAAGAAGTTTAGGGGAAACATGAGGGGGAACTTCTTTACTCAGAGAGTGGTAGCTGTGTGGAATGAGCTTCCAGTGGAAGTAGTGGAGGCAGGTTCGATTTTATCATTTAAAAATAAATTGGATAGGTATATGGATGGGAAAGGAATGGAGGGTTATGGTCTGAGTGCAGGTAGATGGGACTAGGGGAAAATAATTGTTCGGCACGGACTTGTAGGGCCGAGATGGCCTGTTTCCGTGCTGTAATTGTTATATGGTTATATGGTTAAGATGCAAATAATATTTTGCCTTAACAAATTTACTTTTGAAGTGACCATTCATGGAGTTTATAAATAAGTGAGTCATGCTAGGAACTGTTAATCCCAGGATGTTCTAGGATTACATATTCAATAGAGATAAACTTCAAGCACAATGACAGCAGCCAGTATTGCCGGTGGACAGTCAGCCTGACCACCCACCAGGACAGCACAGTGGCGCAGCAGAGAGTTGCTGCCTTACAATGCCAGAGTCCTGAGTTCAATCCTGGCTACAGGTGGCATCTGTACAGAGTTTGCCTGTTCTCCCTGTGTCCGCATGGGTTTTCCCGGGGTGCGCCTGTTTCTTCCCACACTCCAAAGACGTACGGATTTGTAGGTTAATTGGCTTCAGTAAATTAAAAAAAAATAATTGTCCCTTGTGTGTAGGATACTGCTAGTGTACAGGATTATTCGGTGAGCCAAAGGGCCTGTTTCCGTGGTGTATCTCAAAAATCTAAAAGTCTATTCTCTGTAATTTGGCCTGAGGTCGCAAGGGATACTGAAATGGCTACATACAGTATGATGTTAGTTCCATGGTGAGCAGCAGATTAACTATTGATCCTACTGATTGCAACAAACAAATCCAAAGGGTCTTCAGTAATGTCACTGAAAATATCGATTAAGTGAAGTTATACACCTTCCAAGATCATCAGTTCCGCTGTAGAAGGATGCTTGGTTTGATTGATAATGGTACCAAATTGATCCAGGTTTTTTAAGTACCTTTGGAAAAATAATTGATAAAGGAGTATCAGTTCATAGTGCCTTCTAAGGCATAGTCGGTCAATTGATAGTCCAATGAATGCTGGATGTACACTTACTGAGTCCATGCCGACCTGAACACTAGTTCTATCCTACACACTAAGGACAATTTACAGAAGCCAATTAACCTACAAACCTGCATGTCTTTGGTGTGTGGGAGGAAACCAGAACACCTGAAGAAAACCCACGCAGTCACAGGGAGAATGTGCAAACTCCATACAGACAGCATCCATGGTCAGGATCGAACCCATGCTGTAAGGCATGCAAATCTACCGCTGCACCATTGTACCACCCGTCTTGCATCAGGGAACCTTAATGTGTCCCTCTTGTCAACCATTGTGTGAAGGCTAATTTCCTACTATTCCTTCTTTAAAATGATTACAGATATGATACTATATGCAAAGAACTGCCGATTCTATTTTACAATAAAGGGCATAAAGTGTTGGAGTAGCACAGGTCAGGCAGCATCCCAGGAGAACATGGATGGGTGGCGTTTCGGACCAAGACCCTTCGAGACACATTGCCTCTCCGTGTTCTCCAGAGATGCTGCCTGATCCGCAGTTAATCCACCCTTTTGCAATTTTCATAAAGCCTGCATTCTCGTTTGTGCGTTCTTCATACCTCTGGGCCTTACATGTAGTAAATCATCATGCTGTACTTTGCAGCTCCCACAGTGGTGTGCCTCACCATGGTAATCTAACTGTTCTAGCTCTACATGGTTCATTCCTGTTGCTGCACCTCATAATAGTGAACTCTCGTACTGTACCCCATCCATGGATGTGTTTCAATTGTCCACATCTTAAACTGGTTGGCTGTGTCTACGCTTCTTCTGGTTCAATGACTAGTAGACACAATCCTTAATGTTTCTGAATTAGCGGTACATAAACCAGGCACAATGAACTCTGCAATGAAACCCTAGAAGATTGGATTGTTGCAAAAGACATATTTATTTGTGCTAATTCGCTTTACTGATCCATTGTGGAAAGCCTGCAGTCGTGCGTTCCCTTGCCTTCAGCTTCAACTATAACAAAAAGCCCTTTAGCGTGCCTGGAGATGACTGTTCCTTCTCCTTGGCTGACAGTATGAAGAATGAATGCACATTTTAACCCCAGGTGCTTGCCTTGGCACCTTGATGGTTAAACCTAAAGCAACAAGAGAGGAAGATGGTTCCTGGCAGTGACATTCTTGGAAAATGATCAGCGATAAAGTAAAAATGACGCAAATGGCCACAGGATTATAGGTTGCATCAGCCCTCGACAACACCGCACCTCCCTGCAATGAAAATCAGCAGCTTGCTCCACAAACTAGGCAGCTGCTGCCATCAGCTGTTCTGTCTACACAAGCCTCTGGGTACTTTGGGGGAAGATAGCTCTGGCAAATCCATACTCACATAACCACTGGACGAATTGAACTGTGCCATGAGAATTTGTTTTTACTTATACCAAAACTGCTAAAAACACATGAATATGACCTTAAACTGCTAAATAGGCATTAATACAGTAACTATTGCTAAATTAATACTATTAATAAATCTTGCTCATATTATTGGAAGTCATGATACAACTCTGGTCTGTATAATATATTTGCAATTAAATGTCTTCATATTTGAATTATTTCCTATAATGATTACCCTTTCAATGGCAAGAGGCACTTTGTAATTAATACATTGTTATAGAGCAATATACTCTACTTATATATGTATAGGGAGAAACTGCAGATGCTGATTTACACCAAAGATAGACACAAAATGCTGGAGTAACTCAGTAGGTCAGGCAGCATCAATGGAGAAAAGAAATAGGTGATGTTTCGGGTCAAGACCCTTCTTCAGTCTGAGAGATGGGGAGAGGGAAACTAGAGGTATGAAAAGGTACACAGAACAACAAAAAACTCGACTCTATTTTACAATATACTTTGTGCAACACTAAAGCAAATTAAATCAACTTATTAAAACATTGCATGCACTGAGGCCATGTAAATGTAATAATTCTGCTTCTGGTCAATACTTTTCATCAAATGTTTTTTGTCATACTTAATCCCCCATTAACTTTTACTTTTTTTAACTTTTGCTTCTTATCTCCCTAAATTAATTTATGATCCATCCATAATTTGAGATTGTGTGATATAAATGTTTGTCAAACATTTTATATATTTCTGACTAACATCCACGTTCAAATCATTCAGTAAAGCAAATTTCAATTTGATTATTAAATCCAATGTCCAATGCACGGAAAGGAAGGAAAATAGAAAGATCAAACGAGAACTTACCGTTTGAAGTTTGATCTTTATTTTATGAGAAGTTGAAGTGAGGGAATACGAGAAGAGCCCGCCAGTCCGCATGCGCATCTTCAGAGCAACTGTATGAAACCACAGACCCCAGTTGCAGAACTTAAACTATAGAAAGACTAACGAGACCAGAGTTACCGGATGATCTTTTATGAGAATCAGGGTTGGGAGTGGAGGGCACATATTCCCTCACTTCAACTTCTCAGAAAATAAAGATCAAACTTCAAACGGTAAGTTCTCGTTTAATCTTTCTATTTTATTTTGAAGTCATGTGAGTGGCTACGTGAAGCCTTCAAAGCTATGTGGTTTCATGCAGTAACCCAACCTGTGTGTGAAACACTTAAACAGATAAAACCATAAATGGTAAAAAGTCATGGTTTATTAACAACATGATGCTAACTTGCATACATGACCATTGCTCTTAATTGGACCTTAGTCCCAATTGGCTTTGAGTTAGACAATAACTCATGCAACCCTGTTCAGAATTCTATCTGCAAATATCCAGACATATTCAACCAAATTGTATAACTTCTGAACACGCACTATTGCTGTATGATGAAAGGGAAATATCCATTCTATTGGCTGCTAATGCGCCACCAGCAATCTCTTGAGAGACTATTAAATAACAATGAAGAAACTATCTTTTATCTCATAGGTACTAGCAAGCTCAGTGTACCCCTGTATACATAATGACACCCCCAATCTCCGATCTGGAGGGTATGCTGACAACTCCAAATTATGCAACCATGCCCGTTTTGCTTTATGAGATTATTCCCATAACAAGCTACCCTAATGTCAGTTATGACCCAGACACCGAGCCAGAGATTGAGTAAAGACTGTGTACTTTGTGCTGAAATCAGTTGCTAAAAGCATAATCAACTTAAAGATACTGCTCCCATTAGGAATACAGTAGATGAATATCTGCATAATAATTTACTGATATACATAGCACACTACGATGACTGTAGGCTTTTAGAGCGGTCATATAAAAAACACCTTGCATAACGTTAGTGAACAGCGGGTGAATAGCCAATCATTTATTGTCCCACTTATGGAATATAAAGAATGACAAAACAGCACAAGCAATGTTAATTGTGCTATCACATAATAATTTCTCTAAGCCCAAACTGAAAGCAACACAAACCTCTGTTATTTCGGTTTAAAATTAACTCACATACCTTGTTCACAAATTTCCCATACAATTGTGGAGAGCTAGCTGCCCGAGAAAAAAGGCTGCACCAGCCATCACTCGTGACTTCGAGTAAATAGGAGCTTCTTTAGCCGCCTTACCATGGCTTGAATGAATAGGCAAAGTTGGCCCAATTAAGTTTCATGTTGCCTCATCCTTAATATCGTAAGAGGCATCTACTGATAAACCCCTAAGTCTTATCAGCTGCAAATGTTGCATGTCATCTAAAACTTGATGACACAATGCCCTTTGATCTGAGTAGGGCAGCATTAGCTTCCACCACTGGTTATGTTATCAAACACCAAATATATCTGTGCCTCTTGTGCATAGATATGGTACTTCAAGATCGATTCTCTGAATCAGTTAAATTGCTGAAAGCCAATCATCCATCTCAAACTGGGTAACCAAACACATGATCAGATTAGCCAAATCCTAACCTGATTTGGCATGCTCCATGTTCCTACAATCTTGAGAAATATCAGAAATATACCCCTTTTTGTTCTTGAGCCGACTACTCTTTCTCTGTGAGATGTCACTGATTCCACTGAAACCACCGTTCCTCTATTGACGATACGGACGAAAATTTATTGGCTTCTCTTGCCACGGAGGATGCATTATCTAGTTATTCATTCAATTCGCTGATAACATATAATCAGAACCTTATGACTAGAGCTGAAATACCGTATCCACTTGATGTAAGAATACGAGTTCCCTGTCAACTCTTGACTATTAGAGTCACCACGAATCCTCAGTGTTCTTCCTCAGTGTGGAAATTAGCCTAATGCAAGCCTGAACCAGGAATTGCTTCGCAGTCCTCTGACTGAAACCACCTGTCTGAGTCGCCAGTGTGCGCAACACAATCTCTTCGGCCAGCCACTCAATCAGGAATACTGGGATTGAGAGCCTACAGATTTTATATATCTTTTCGATTCACAACATGAACTTGCAGGTCAGATAAAATACTATATGCCAGACCGGCTTCCTGCTAGTAGCTACCTATCCCAGAGAGGGTGGCAATGATCTTTTCAATGAACTGGCAACTGCACTAACTGAGCAGAATTTTAACCATGTGTTAAGGGAGACTTCAACTACTTCACTCTACTGAGCAGCCTGATAATGTCAATCACAGATGTTGAGGCAGTGCTTCCCTGGTCAATATGACCCATATGGTCAGCCAGTTCCAGGATGGTCTTCCCTGAACCAGGGTAACCAAGCTGTTCCTACTTGGAAATTACATAAGTTAGTATGCAAGGCACCCTGCCAATATCTCTGCATCAATCTGTCTACTCCAGAGACAGTGAAAAGATACTAGACAGCCCATGCTGCCAGTAAATCCAAACCTGGGCCGACAGACTGCTCAATTTCGGAGTTTTACGTTGGTTAATAAAAATACCTTACCTGCCAGCATCTCTGAACCCGGGTCGACCTGCTTGTTGGAGCTTCAGCGAAGTTCCATTTGCAGACCCTGTCTGACCACATCTTCAGCCACATGCTTGCCAACAGCTCGCTTCCAAAAGTGATATTGCTGTGCAAGGCACGCCTGCCAGCATTCCTGAGCCGAATGGAACAGACTACTTCTTCGACCTACAGGCCTTGCTGGAGCTTTGCAATTTCCCGGACTGGGATATCTCCCAGCCGTTTCCAGCATAACATCTTCCTTCAACTGGTGTGATGTTAGGTAGCTGATGCTGCTGGCCAACTCCTCTTGTAGTGGCTTGCCTGTCCCCGAGGGAACAGCAAATTTAGAGGCAAGAGCAGGCAGCTCTTCCTTATGCGACTCTCGCACATCATGCATTAAAGCATGGGATTCAGGCACATACTCATATTCTGAGTCAGCTCCATACTGATCTCCGACACTCCCCTCATCCGAGTGGGAGGAATATTGCAACCCTGAACCAGGTGTTGCCACAGGCGTATGGCTCGAACTGCCTGTGCATGCCTCCGTAACACGGAGCATATTTTGTGCCACCATCTGACCCTCATCCGGGTGAGAGGAATATTGCAACCCTGAACCAGGTGTTGCCACAGGCGTATGACTCGAACTGCCTGTGCATGCCTCCGTAACACGGAGCATATTTTGTGCCACTATCTGATCCATCAGGTGTTCCAATTGAGACAAATACATCTGCCATAGATGTGGGGACAGAATCCTCTTGTCCCGAATCGTACGACTGGACTTGTCTCACAGACTTGGCTTTGGCTTTGCCCCGACTCGGGGGTGCCAAGCTGCTCCCTCTAGGAGCCGAATCGGAGCTAGCTGTGCAGACCGGCGCTGCCAGCGACTCCGAAGTGGAAACGATGGCCGTCTGCTTTTCGCACTGCCGCGGTCCTCTGCTGCTGGTATAAATCATCATTATTTATTGTACTTACCTGACAGGTTGCGCCTGCTAGTGACTCCGAGTCCTTGCTCCCTTCTGGAGCCTCAACGGAGTATTTCAGGGGAGGAAATAGAGCGCAACCCTGAACCAGGTGTTGCTTCCTCAGGCCTCTGGCCCCCATATGACCCGGTCGAGCCGGCATCATAATCGGAGTCACCTCTTTCCGATACTCCCCTCGACCGAGTGGGAGATATATTACAACCCTGCCAGGTGTTGCCACAGGCATATGGCTGGAGCCTCCGGTACACGAAGCATAGTTTGTTCACATGATTAAAAAGAAGCATATCCCCATTAGATCAGGGATTCGATTGCTTTATCGATATCCACATAGTTGGAGTCACTTATAAACAAATCTCCAACAGTCCCCTCTAATGAGCGGAAATTATCATGACTCAACCCTGAACCAGGTGTTGCTCCCACAGGTGTCTGATAGACACAGCTCAAAAGGATTCCTAAGACATGAGCTCCTTTCTGGAGCCTCAATGGAGTTTCTTAGGGGAGGAAATAGAACGCAACCCTGAACCAGGTGTTGCCTCCTCAGGCCTCTGGCTGACTCCCTTTCGGAGCATCAATCTGTACAGGCATTGCCCGTAAGATGCTCTGAACAGCCACCTGCTCCAGTGGAGCCCCATTCTGCTACGATAGTCACAAACGTGACCGAGCGGCAACCGCTATTATAAACGGCCAGCTCTATTTATAGCTGCCCTATAGAGCATACACTATACGATGCTCTACAGCGTATGCTGAACCGACCTCAGCCGGCAGCAGCTAATTTTTAATTGCTCGGTGCTGCGGAAAAACCCCCCACAGCGAATATTGACCCAGCAGCTGAGCTTCCATGGTGGTCGCTGTCCTGGCCGCGGCTAGTTTTAAAAACCCCCGGCTGCTGCTAATCCTTTGCAGCGGTCGCTGACCTGGCTGCGCCGGCAGCCGCAATATTGTACCCCGCCGGCTTCTTACGGAGCCTCCACGGCGGCCTCCAAATCCGGCCGCTTGCTCCCGTTCGGAGCTCCAACAGCGGCAGCAGCACAGACTGCGCCCGTCAGCTGTACCTAGAGCAGTGCATTCAGTTTAGGTCACCCTGCTATAGGGAAAATGCCATTATACTGAAAGAAAGCAGAGAAGATATATGCATATGTTGCCAGGACTTGAGGACATAAACTATAGAGAGGCTGGGCAGGCTAAGACTTTATTCCTTGGAATGCAGGAGGTTGAGGGGTGGTCTTATAGATGTGTGTAAGATTATGTCGTGAATAAATAGGGTAAATGCAGAGGTTTTTACTCCCCACCAGCCCAAGATAGGGAAATAGGTTTAAGGTGAGAGAGGAAAGATTTAAAAGGAACCTTTTAACATAATTTAAAAAACATTTGGAGAGGTATGTGGATAGGATAGGTGTAGAGGAATATGGGCAAAATGAGAACAAATGGATCAACTTTAGATGGGACATCTTGGCTAATATGGATGAGCTGGGCCGGAGGGCCTGTTTCCTATGACTTTAAAATCACCCAAAGTTATATATTTCACAGCAACAAAATCACATATAGAATTGCTATTATGTCTTGGAATAAATTAATTTTAAGTTGTTTTGGGATATCATCTGGATAATTTCCCTTGGACATTTTCTGATCAAACCAGAACAGGTCTTATTTGTTTATTCGCCTATTTAGGTCCCAGCCTATTTACCCTGGTGTTTTTCATCAAGTGTAGAAAAACGTGTAGAAAGCATATTTTTCTGTGTAAAATGACATTAATCATTTTTGAGTTGATTTAGTAAGATAGATTTGAAATTATGGATTTCACCTCATTGGCAGCTCTCCTTATAGTTATGCAACTAATCTGTTCAGATTATCACAAAGTTTGATTCAAAATTTTCTCTTTTGAAACACAATCCTATGCAGATCATGTGCATTCGCATCCAGGATACATCATGATGTGTTTTTTTTTGAGAATGATTAGAATATTGAGAGGTTGCTGAAATGTGTAGGAAGTAACTGCAGATGCCGGATTACACCAAATATAGACATTAAATGCTGGAGTAACTCTGCGGGTCAGGCAGCATCTCTGGAGAAAAGAAATAGGTGATATTTCGGGTTGAGACCCTTCTTTACCCGAGATGCTGCCTGACCCCCTGAGTTACTCCAGCATTTTGTGTCTATCTAGTGCATTTCACGATATAGTTAAGAGTTTTGCTGCAATGTAGTCAACAATATTTTCTGACATAATTATCTTTTATGATCATGCTGCTTTTGCAACTGGCTCAGTAATTAACTTTTCAGCATTTTGTGGAAATTAATGTTCAGTAAAGATTGCGTGTATTAGCAAATGTTCCATTACTGCACAAGTACTTTAAACAAACTCAAAAACCAGCAATCACTTGACAACTGGGAGTGCAGTGAATCATTATTGAAGGCTGGCGGAGGGGAATCACTGACAGAATGACAGTGAAGCGGTGTTGCTTGGTGATCGTGAAGATATAATATATCAGGATTTCTAACCTACTCCCTAACCCAAAGACTTGATAGGCACCTCGTCCATAACCATTCGCTCATTCCACACCAACGCACAGTAACTGCAACTTGTGTAGGAAGAAACTCCAGATGCTGGTTATACACCAAAGGTAGACACAAAATACTGGAGTAACTCAGCGGGACAGGTAGCATCTCTGGAGAAATGGAATGGATGACGTTTCGGATGGACCCTTCTTCAGACTGCAACTTGCACTGGATACAGGATGCACTGCAGCCACTCACCTATTCTCCTCAGACAGCACCCCGCAAACCTACAACCTCTACTAACTAGAAGGAGAAGGGTGGCACATCATGGGAACACCACCAGATAGAAGTTGCCCACCAAGCCATGCACCATCCTAACTTGACAATATATCACCGTTCACTGAATCAAAATCATGGATCTCCCTCACACCCCACAACTGAAAGCAGTTCAAGTAAGCATACCCCACAGTCTTCCCAAGGCCACTTGGCAATGGCAGTTAAATGCAGGCTCAGCCTATAAAGCCCACACTTCTTGGATGATTTAAAAAAGGTGCTGTATTCCTATGAATATTAGTTCATCTATTAGTCACTTCATTTGGAATTTGCTATATATTTCTACCTCAAATCTACGTGCTCACCTTGGTTCCAAACCCCTTGAAATTCTTTTCTAAATAAAAATTATTAGTCTTGAAAGCTCCAAAAGACTAAGTGTCCGCAGCCTTTTATTGGAGAGAATTCCATTGTTAAGGTTCTTCTTGGGTTACCTTTGATTAAAGGGGGTTGACATGGTGGTACAGCAGTAGAATTGCTGCCTTACAGCTCCAGAGACCCGGGTTCGATTCGGACTACGAATGCTGTCTGTATGGAGTATGTACATTCTCGCTGTGACCACGTAGGTTTTCTCCGGGTGCTCCTATTGTCCTGCACCTATTGTCTATTGTCTATTATCCAGTTTCCTCCCACACTTTAAAGAACATTGAGGTTTGTAGGTTAATTGGTTTCTGTAAAGTGTAAATTGCCCCCAGTGTGCAGAATAGTGTTAGTGTTCGGGGTGATCACTGGTCGGCATACTCAGTGGGCCGAATGGACTGAGGCCAATTTATAAATAGTTTCCTTATTTTGATTATTTCATTAGGCAAAATTATTTCTGTATATAAACTTTTGTATCCTTCTAACTGAAATGTTAAAAAAAAAAATCACTCATTGGCCTGCGTCCGTGTGGAGCTTGCATGTTCTCCCTGCACCATGTGGGTTTTCCCCAGGTGCTCAGGTTTCTCCCACATCACAAATATATACTGGTTGAAAGATGAAGGTTAATTAGCCCTGTTGTAGGTTGGAGCAGGGAAATTGGGGAGGTTAATGAGCATTGGAGATGGGCTAGGTCACAGAGAAATAAGTGAGCTGATGGGACCGATGGGGATGGGCGAAGAGCCAGCATGGACAAGATGTGCTGAACGACCTTCTTCCAATGCCTTTCAAAAATATGAAAAAATAAAATGAGAATACGAAACTGAAGGGAGTGTATCCACGGTTTAATTCAGTCCATAAAGCTCTGGTACCATTCTGGTGAAACTGCTCTGCAGCCTTTCTGAGTCTGAAGAAGGGTTTCGACCCGAAACGTCACCCATTCCTTCTCTCCAGAGGTGCTGCTTGTCCCGCTGAGTTACTCCAGCTTTTTGTGTCCTTTCTGAGCTATGGTCTACATGGAATGGAATGCTCCAGGTGCTGTCTGACCAGTTGTGCAAGTGAAAGTTCGCTTGCTCCCTTTTGGAAGCCAGTGCTGACAACATAAAGGCCACCATTCCTATAGGTATTGCATTTTGAGATTGCATTTTGCACATCTCTATGAATTGAAATGATCTTCCTAATTCTAAATATTTTTGCTCCTTTGCTGTTTTTTCATTCTGTAGGAAATGCTCCGGCTTATCTTTCTCATGTTCAATTGGATGACCTTAGATTTGCCTACAGGTATATTAAATTTGATTTTCAATGGCTTTCCGCACCTAATCTTATGTTCCTTTCAAATTCCTTCCTCATATCTCTCTACTCATTGCCTCTCTTAAAAAGCATCATCAGAAAATATGATACACAACTTTCTATTGCATCGCCCGAGACATAATAAAGCATTAGTGTTGCGACCCTCTGATCCCTGGGAAGTAGCTTTTGTTACATCATGCCTCGCATTCTTTCAGGTGTTCCTGTATCTCTGCACAAAATTCCATATCAAACTACAGCAGTTGCTTTGAATTTAATTTACAGGCACCAGCTCTGAAAGATTCATCGAAGAGGCCCCAAACAAAACTGGAGGTAACAATTTAGCAATTAACCCAAACCAGAATTTTTGAGGAGGCACAAGAGGCTGCGGATGCTGGAATCTTGAGCAGCCATGAAGATAATGGGAATACCCCAGGAACTGTCCATTCCCTCTACAGATGCTTCCTGAGCCGCTGAGTTTCTCCAGCACGCTGTTTTCTTTTGCTCGGAATGTGTATGGCAGAGCGCAGCAACTAATGGGAAATGGAAATAGCACCGTAACAGGTCTTTCACTAACCTGTATAATATGAAAATCCAGCTTTATAGTATTTTGGTTAAGCTGAATTTTGAGTATTAAATGCCGTTATGGTTACCATATTACAGGAAGCATGTGGAGGCTTTGGAAAGTGTACCAGAATGATGCCTGGAAATGGGGTATTAGCTGCAGGGAGAGGGGAGAGCTTAGACTGACTTGGGATGTTTTTCCTGGAATGCCAGAGGTTGAGGGGAGACCTGACAGAAGTCTATAAAATTATGAGAGGCATAGGTGGGGTAGTTGATCAGAAACTTTTTCCCAAGATGGAAATATCAAATACTAGAGAGCATAGGTTTAAGGGGAGAGGTGCAAAGTTTAATGGAGTTGTGCAGGGCAAGTCTTTTTACATAGAGGGCCTGGAAGGCACTGCAGGGGGTGGTGGTGGAGGCAAATATAATAGTGGCGTAGGCACATGGGTATGCGGGGAATGGAGGGATATGGATTATGTGCAGACAGATAAAAGTTGGTCCTTGCATCATGTTCAGCACAGGCATAGTGGGCCAAAGGGCCTATTGCTGTGCTGTACCGCTCCATGTTTTATGCTCTATATTGTTTAAGTTCCATCCTGCAGTCTTCCACTACCTGGGCCCATCCTCTTGCAAGGGGATCAATCATGATGCTCTTCATTAATGCACATTCTTCAGGCAAGTCGACTTCTTGCTCAGCCTAAAAAATATCAAAGTGCAGTACTACCTCTCTGGACCCTAGTGTACCACACTAAATACATTACCCAACAATACCATAGCATATCCTGATAAAGCCAGGATGGTGAGATTTCTTTGGGTAATTTATTTTAATTGGCTCTGCCCCCTGTTATATTTGGCTTTTCTTTCAAGCTGGAAAGAGTACAGAGAAGATTTACGAGGATGTTGCCAGAATTAGAGGGTTTGAGCTATAGGGAGAGGTTGAGTAATCTGGGTCTCTATTCCTTGGAGCACATGATGATGAGGGATGATCTTATAGAGATGTATAAAGTCATGAGAGGATTAGATTGGGTAGACGCACAGAAACTCTTGCCCAGAATAGATGAATCGAAGACCAGAGGATATAGGTTTAAGGGGGAAAGATTTAATATGAATCTGAGGAGTAACTTTTTCACACAAAGGGTGGTGGGTGCATGGAACAAGTTGCCAGAAGAGGTAATTGAGACTGGGACTAGCCCAACATTTAAGAAACAGTTAGACAGGTGCATGAATAGGACAGATTTGGAGGAATATGGACCAACTGCGGACAGGTGGGACTAGTGTAGCTGGGATATGTTGGCCGGTGTGGGCAAGTTGGGCTGAAGAACCTGTTTACATTCTGTATGACTATGACTTTAATCAGGTTGAAACACAAAATGCTGAAGAAAGTCAATAGATCAGGCAGCATCTTTGGAGGGAATGGATGGGCAATGTTTCAGTCCAAAGGGACCCAACCCCTGTCCTTTCCCTCCACAGTTACGAACAGACGTGCTGAATTCCTCCAGTACTTTTTGTTTTGCTCAAGATTCCAGCAATCTGTGGTTTCTTGTGAAGTCCTAGCAAAACTAATTCCCTATAGGGCTAATTTGTTTGCTTCAGATATGATGACAACCCGGAGATTTAGACAGCATAACATTGAATGTGAATTTGGTGATATAATACAATCAGAAATGCATGTCAACCGATTAGAAAGCACACTGAATAAACTGTTAGATATGTACATCAACCTATGGTGGACACAAAATGCTGGAGACTGAAGAAGGGTCTTGGCCCGAAACGTCAGCCATTCCTTCAATCCAGAGATGCTGCCTGTCCTGCTCCAGTATTTTGTGTCTGTCTTCAGTGTAAACCAGCATCTGCAGTTCCTTGATATATATATATATATATATATATATATATATATATATATATATATATATATATATATATCAACCTATGAATATGCTGTTAGAAAGAAACATCATAAAATTGAATTAAGAATGAATATAAACTAATAAAAATTAATATAAACTGAAGGTATTAACATGACCTGAATAATCATAATTGCTACTAGAAGTCCAGTATAGAAATTAAATATACATGTTATGTGAAATAGTTACATGTGCTGTAAAAGGAGCTACAGCTTAAGGGGAAGAATATATTTTTTATGGCTTGGGATATAATTATTTAATTGGATAAAAGGTAATTTAATAGTTCATTTATAACTTTTTTTAATTGAAAATACTGAAGATGAATAGAAATCACAAAACTGTAACAAGACAGTTTTGTCAGTCAAGGAAAAGTGCTTCATATGAGGGATATATTTCTAACTTAATTAATTAAATTTAAGAAACTGATTAGAATTTTAGAAATGCCTTTCATAGCTTCGACATGGTGAACCGATGGAACTAAATATTCATGAAATACTTGATTTCGAATGGTATATATTTGGTACAAGTGCCTGGATGTGTGGTCTCAGATGAACTGGTTCACTAGTGACACAACTGTGCAGTTACAAACAATGCAGGTGCCAAGTACAAAATGCCTGAAACATGCCAAAGATGTGAATTAGCGTTTTGCATTCTGACAGATGTGCATGCAACAAGTGCAGTTCAAAAATAGTTTTCCTGCC
Organism: Amblyraja radiata; assembly: GCF_010909765.2. NCBI lineage: Eukaryota > Metazoa > Chordata > Chondrichthyes > Rajiformes > Rajidae > Amblyraja > Amblyraja radiata. Next base: position 25,808,676 of record NC_045971.1, on the reverse strand, counting down.
AAGTAGAAGTCAAAGAAACAGTTGTATCCCGCAGAGAGCGATGAACAGGATGGTGAGTGTTTATGAGCCATTTAAGTCGTCAAAGATTCAAAAAAATAATTATTCAAAAAAAAACATTGGTAGCAAAAAGGGTTGGTGAGAGCTCTACCAGGAGATACAGTATTCTGCTTTTCAAAACAGAATAAACAGCTTCTTAATGGCTGCTGTGACCCATGACTGTTCATAAGAAGAGGGGTCCGCTAGGAGAGTGTGTATGTCTTCATACAAATCAACAGTAATATGCTTTTCCTTCACACCAGGCCAGGTCCATGTATCCTTTGCTTAACGGCAAACATTACATTGACTCCACACTTTAAATCTTTCATGAAAGACAGTTTATTTATCAGATTAATTACATAATAGTGAAAGGCCTGGATAGGGTGGATTTAGAGAGGATGTTTCCACTAGTGGGAGAGTCTAGGACCAGATGCCATAGCCTCAGAATAAAAGGATGTACCTTTCTAAAGGAGATGAGGAGGAATTTCTTTAGTCTGAGGGTGATGAATCTGTGGATTTCATTGTCAGAAAGCTGTGGGGGCCTAGTCATTGGATATTTTTAAGGTGGAGATTTACAGATTCTTGACTGGTAAGGGTATCAGGGGTTATGGGGAGAAGGCAGGAGAATGGGTTTGAGAAAGAAAGATAGATCAACCAGCATCTGCAGTTCCCTTTTGAACGATCAGCCATGTTTGACTGGTGGAGTAGACGTTGAGCCAAATGGCCTAATTCTGCTCCTATCACTTATTAAAACTCAGGCTTTATCGCAGTGTTTCTGTGCCCTCTTTGAAAGAGCGATCAATACAACCTCTTGCTCCTTCTGTCCCCATGTCCCCAGTATCTTCATTCCTTTGACTGTAAAGCAGTTTAAAACTCTGTGAAGGTTGTGAAAAACACTATATAAATGTGAGTCACAACAAAGAAAGCTGGAGAAACTTAGCAAGTCAGACAACATCTGTGGAGGGAATGGACAGATAATGTCTTGGGTCAGGACCCTTCTTCAGACTGACTGTATAGTAGAGGGAAGTAAGCTGGGAAAGGGAGATGTACTGCCTATACCTCTCTTTTATGGCTTTCTCCCCCCTCCTCCCCCCCCCAACAACAATCAGTCTAAAGAAGAGTCCTGGCCCAAAACATCATCTGTTCATTCCTACCGCAGATGCTACCCGACCCATTGAATTTCTCCAGCACATAGTGCTGTGCTCGAGTTTCCAGCACCTGCAGTTCCTTGTGTCTCCAAAGAAATGAAAGTCTTCCTTCTCATTTCTTTCAACTAAACATCGAATTTTCTTTTAAAAGTTTTGACTGAATCTCCTTCTGGGACCCTTCTATAGCTTACACCACTGAGGTGGAGTATAGTTCAGATATACGGCATTTGTGTTCGGTATGTTATTTTGTTTGTCCCTATTTCATAACCTTGTATAACAATGCGTTCAGAAAAGTGGAATGGAATTCAAAGCACAAGGGAGGTTTCATGCTAACAGATTTAAATGTCATGGTCCAGAACTACTCGTGTGTAAAGCACGACAAAACATGGAACAAAGGTGGCAGACATGAAGCAGGGGAACAAGCCTGTCCATAAAATCACCAATTAACCTACTAACCAGCACGTCTTTGGGATGTGGGAGGAAACTGGAGCACCCAAAGGAAACCCATACGGTCACTGGGAGAACATGCAAACTCCACACAGTCAGGATTGTGAGGCTGAAGCTCTACCAGCTGTGCCACTGTGCCACCCCTTAAGCTAGAGAAATGCAATGTCAATGTGCCATTACGAATCATTCAAATCTACCATACTTAACAATTTTTGAGTTGGGACAATGAATTATTGATTCTTAAATATTTGATTAGTGGAAGACTGTTTCTCATTCTGAGAGCAGCCACCGCACATTTTGTCAATGGGACTAAATATCTGCTTTTGAACGTGGACACAAAAAGCTGGAGTAACTCAGCGGGCCAGGCAGCATCTCTGGAGAGAATGAATGGGTGACGTTTCGGGTCGAGACCATTCTTCAGACTGAAAGAGACGCTTCTTCAGTTCATTCCTTCTCTCCCGAGATGCTTCCTGTCACGCTGAGTTACTCCAGCATTGTATGTCTATCTTCAGTTTAAACCAGCATCTGCAGTTCCTTCCCACACGCTGTGCTTTTGAGTGTGGGCTAGTTTGGGTGCATTCCAACGTTTTATGTTGATTTCACACTTTCGTTATTTTTGCGAGAGCGACGAAGGATCAACTTTTTTGTTGTTGTTGTAGCCAGGAAGTCTGAATGCTGTAATTCACGGATATAAACAGAAACTGTTGGAAATTGTCAACAGGTCGGACAGCGTGTGTGTAGAAGGAGTCAGCGTCTCTGGCAGACGACGCGAGCGCCGGCCTACATTCCTAACGCGATGTCTGGATCGGTAGATGTGTTGAACTGACCCGCCGGGGTCGAGGAAGAGACTCGAGTCAGGGGGGAGTGGCGGGAGAGGGGACCGGACTGCGATCGCCGATGTGAAACAGCTTGCATAGATTTCTGGCGAAGACCATCAATGTCTCTCAGCTCAGTTCTGCGGGAAATCACTGGGTGAGCGAGCGCGTATAAAAGTAAACAACCTGCCTCTCACCATCGGGTTGATCGTTGTAATATTAATTATGTGTCCAGATCGAGAAGGGAGGAGCGGGGAGGATCACTGAAACTGCACCGCCTCGAGTGCCCGAGTATTACCCGCTTTGATGACCAGTGTGTGAACACAGCGTGCAGCCTCCGCCGTCTAGCCGTGCCCGCCGTTGCAGGGAACGACTTTGAAATTGTCAAAACATTTCCAGTGCGGGGTTTCTGCAAAAAAAAAGGGATAGAACTTGAGACAAATGTTTCCGCTGGAACTGTGGGGGAAGCAGCCGTTTTAACCTGCAGATCTGAACCCATGCAGTGAAGGTAGACACAAAAAGCTGGAGTAACTCAGCGGGACAGGCAGCGTCTCTGGAGAGAAGGTTAGGAATGGGTGACGTTTCGGGCCGTGACCCTTCTTCAGACTGTCAGGGGAGAGGGAGGCTCATGAGGTATGAAAGGGTTAGGTGTGAAGACCAGAGAACAAAGGGGACGTTGATCAAGGAAAAAAAATGTAGAATGATCATTGTTAGCTCGGGTAAGCTGAAAACGGGGCATACAGAGATAATATTTAAACAGGGAGACACTCAAAGAATAGGGATGGAGAGAGAGGGAAAGCAAGGGTTACTTCAAGTTGGAGAAGTCAATATTCATACCGCTGGGTTGTAAGCTGTCCAAGCGAAATGTGAGGTGCCGTTCCTCCAGTTTGCGTTGGCCCCACAGTGGGACGAGTTAGTGCGGCGCTCAGGGGACCACAGTGTGCATCGCCCTCATTCCTTATCCCCATAAATATCATGCTAAAGTTGCTTTTATTTTTCCCGAAGTGCTGACTGCCATTCGGCAGCGAGGGGGTTAACGCAGCCGGGACGTTGCATTGTGAAGCATCTCCTGCCTATGAATTAATCATTGCCTACTTCCAGCCGATTGGCGAGAGAGCTCCCTGCCCTTTTTCACAATTGGCTGTTGCCCTCGTTACTCATTTGGCTGACACTCGGGAGCTAGGTTAGAATGAGATCTACAAAGTGAAGGAGGGGTTGTGTCTTCTCGCGGCTCTGCTCTGCGCTTCGCTGGGGGAGGAGTGGAGGGGATGCTGGATTGGTATGGAAACGGGTGAAGCCACATCGTGAATGCAACTGGATGCGATTTCGCCTGTCCCGGGGGGTAGCACAAGCGAAGCTCCAAGTTGCACCGGCGCTGCCCGGAGCCTCGCACAGTGCATTGGAGGAGGGGGAGGAGGCGAGAGAGAGATAGATAGAGAGTTCAAACTATGGGGAGCAAGTGTAAGGTGCAGCGGCGGAGATTGGTAACACGCTGAGCACATCTGAAGCCACGGACACCATGCATTCGCCTTCCAGTCATGGACACCGGTCACTCTCAATCGCGAGGGAAGCCGGCTGCGTGAGTCCGTGGGCGTATGCAGCCCTCTCACTGAGTGTGATAGAGAGAAGGCGGACAGGTCGCTCGCCCATCCACGCTCACTGCAATGCCAGTCATTAAAGTTGATGGAATACAAAAAAAAAGGGATTTCCATTTTTTTTGCTGTTATTTTCTTCTCAGATGGAGCTCACATGGTTTAAAATGCAGATAGACTCCGGCATCGTGTGCCCGTCTTCGGTGTAAACCAGCATCTACAGTTATTTTCCTGCACTGGTTTTACAATGAAGCCTGTTTGTGGGGGGGAAAAGTTCTGAAGAATGACAGGGTTGTCGCCGCCTGTTTGAGAGCCGCCTTGATTTGGATTTTGGGATTTGGACCCTGTGTGTAGCCGGCGGGCTGGATGTGGGAAAGTGGCGTTGGGTTTTGCTTGGAGGACGTTGCAGTTATCGGAGTGAGGCCCTGGGGAGACATGGCCCCAGAGGGTCCCCGAGAAACCAGAGCCACCACCAACCCGCAGAGGGGCAAGGGGAAGGGCAGGCATCCGAGCGTCAACAAGATAACTCAGACGTTTGTGAAGAGGGTGAAGATACACGGGATTAAGTACATCTGCTCGCAACACTACTCCCTGCACCGCCGAGCCGTCTGGTTCTTGGCTTTTTGTACCTCGCTGGGGTTCCTCATCTCCTGGTCGTCCAACCGGTTCCTCTACCTGCTGTCCTTCCCGTCCCACACCCGCTTCCACATGGACTGGAGCAAGGAGCTCAACTTCCCCGCCCTCACCATCTGCAACAACAACCCCGTCCGCTTCTACCAGCTGACCAAAAGTGACCTGTACTACGCGGGCCAGTGGTTGGGACTGCTGAACGAGAACCGCACAGCACGGCCCCTGGTTATTGAACTCCTCAAGGAAGACAGGCAGCAGTGGTTCCACAGACTCTCCGACTTTCGTCTCTTTCTGCCGCCCCGCAGTTTTGAGGGCATCAGCCTGAATTTCATGGACCGCTTGGGCCACCAGTTGGATGATATGCTTCTCTCTTGCAGATACCGAGGGGACATATGTGGGCCACAGAATTTTACCTCAGTGAGTCTTTTTCTTTTCTTAGTTCCTTATTGTTACCTACTTTGGAAATGACACGTTACTTGATCTGGCAAAGAAATGTACATGTTGTGTTCCGTCTATTGCCTCTTAATGAATTGGAAAGTATTTACCAAATCGCATTGAAATCGCGCAAACGCTCATCTGCTGCAACCCAGCTGTGAGTCGACATGTTATTCCTCACCATGCAACTGTATTACACGTCACAGAACAGTAAACACAAAACAGTGCTCGCGTTATCTCTGTATGGGTGCAGGGACTTCGGTTGCTATCAATGAAATATTCTGGGATGCATTTTTAACGACAGTGGATGGAAAATCTTATTAATAAAGGTATTACTTGGATACTCTGTTGTTTGTAAGGTGATCACTTCAAGTGACTACGTTACAAGGGCAGATGTCTTGAATCGTTCGTTTAACTTTACTAATTCTAGGTTGTGCGTTCAAAAAGCAATGGCAAATGGACCATCTGTCGGATTCAAGGGATCTAAGTGGGAATGGGCTCACTTGACATTATTATTGACATGCCGGATAAGTTGTAACTGGTGGAATCATTTGCGGAGTGGACACCGGGTGGCTCAATCCTGCTCCTACAATTTATGAACATGTGAATCTGGGTCTCCAGAGGCATGGACAATGTAGGAAAAATAACTTGTCAAATAGTTGACTGCGTATATTGTTTCTTGACTTCCTTGTTGCCTGATAACAGAAGAGGCTGCAACAGATCCAAAGTATTATGAAGTTCTTGTGCTATTATTACATGTTAATCTTGAAAGTTATTTTTAAATTGGCATATGTCCCTTTGCATTTCATTACAACTCGTATATCTAGAATACTAACCTACAAATTCCCCTTCTACTGATATATGCCTGACATTTTCTACCATTAGCAGTGGAGTAGGTGTTTGATACACATGACAAGACAGGCTTGTGGAATGAAATCACTTTTGAATATATAATAGAAATGTGTAAATTTCCAACATAAACGTTAATACGGGGAATGTTCTTTATAATATTATTTGGTGAAAAGTGAACACATTTGTACCCAGATCCTTTGTATCTCAAATAGATGAAGGAACTTGATTCAAACATATTAACTTTCGTATAATAAAATCATGCTTCCCACTGTCTGTGAAGGCTACAACTGGCTGAGGGAACTAATGATGCAACAAGAAATCTGACTTTTATTCCTTTTCAGATCTTAATGAGGTGGAGGTTTCTTTCTCTTTAACTTTAAGTGTTTGCGTTCTTTCTGCATAACATAAGAGACCTATTTTTAGTAAATAAATATTGAGTCTAGAAATACCTTCTGGTGCAAATGGATCTATAGTCAGGTAGAAGCAGGAGAGGTGGTTCTTGCTGAGGTGACACCATATCTAGCAAAACAATTGGGATTGGTAGCACTCTAATGTGGTCTTCTAAGTGCTCACTGCACCGAAGAGGCTCTGGTTCAGGTGCCCATTGGCAGGGCAAACCATGGCACTGGTGTGTAAATGAATTATACATGAATTAGCAGTGAGTAAATTAATTATACTTTATTATCACACGTGCCATGTCTCAGTGAGATTCTTTGTTTTGCAATGTATCACCACATAAAGGGCACTGTCAAAGTTACAAAGTATTCCTTTTAGTCCCCAATGGTCCCTCATTGTTCTCGGAAAGTACATATGACCAATACCCAAACTACTCAGCAAATATTGCTAACTTGACGTCAATGCTGCTATATTAATAATAATAATACATTTTATTTATGGGCGCCTTTCAAAAGTCTCAAGGACACCTTACAGAATTTAACAAGAGTAAAAAACATATAATCGGAGTAAAATAAATAATAAAGACATCACCAATACACAAATTAAAGACAGAATTTGATCCAAAGACAAAAAAATCAAAAACACAATGTGAAGAGAGAGCAGCGGCAGCTAAACCGCGCCAGCGTACACTCTCCCTTCCGACATATTCCGAATATTGGGCCAGGGAGCTCCAATCTACGCCCTTTCTTGACCTTGCAAGTTGGCAAGAGAATATTTCAAGAGAGAAAGAGGGAAAATACATTATTTCAAGAGAACATCCACTGTCAATAGGACTTTATTCCTTGGAGAACAAGGCACTGATGGATGGCTTGGCAGAGGTGTATACAATCATGGGGGGAACAGATAGAGTAAATACAGGGAATCAAGAATTAAAGAACATAGATTTGAGGTGAGAGGGGAAAGACCTGATAGGAAGTTAAGGACAACTTTTTCACCCACAGGGTGGTGGGTATATGGAATGAGCTGCCAGAGGAAGTAGTTCAGACGGGCACAAGTCAAGTCAAGAGAGATTATTGTCATGTGTCCCATATAGGACAATAATGACATTGAATGGACATTAGGATGGGTACAATAGATGGATAGGAAAGGTTAGAGGGATGTGGGCCAAATGGGGTAAAATGGGACTAGCTTAGAAGGGGCATCTTGGTCAACATGCACAAGTTGGGCTGAAGAGCCGGTTTCTATGGCAATGACTGACTGTCTGTTTGCTAGTGGACTTCTTCATCTTGCAATTACTATTTGATGCTTTCTGGCATTGGTTCAACCGGTGACCGGGAGCAGTGCGGCTGGTGGTAAAGTGTTTTTTTTCTAACGTTAGGCATCGGGACAAATGAGCTGCTCCCTGGCCTCGACATTGCAGGAAGAATATGATATCATAGAAACATAGAAACATAGAAATTAGGTGCAGGAGTAGGCCATTCGGCCCTTCGAGCCTGCACCGCCATTCAATATGATCATGGCTGATCATCCAACTCAGTATCCCGTACCTGCCTTCTCTCCATACCCTCTGATCCCCTTAGCCACAAGGGCCACATCTAACTCCCTCTTAAATATAGCCAATGAACTGGCCTCGACTACCCTCTGTGGCAGGGAGTTCCAGAGATTCACCACTCTCTGTGTGAAAAAAGTTCTTCTCATCACGGTTTTAAAGGATTTCCCCCTTATCCTTAAGCTGTGACCCCTTGTCCTGGACTTCCCCAACATCGGGAGCAATCTTCCTGCATCTAGCCTGTCCAACCCCTTAAGAATTTTGTAAGTTTCTATAAGATCCCCTCTCAATCTCCTAAATTCTAGAGAGTATAAACCAAGTCTATCCAGTCTTTCTTCATAAGACAGTCCTGACATCCCAGGAATCAGTCTGGTGAACCTTCTCTGCACTCCCTCTATGGCAATAATGTCCTTCCTCAGATTTGGAGACCAAAACTGTACGCAATACTCCAGGTGTGGTCTCACCAAGACCCTGTACAACTGCAGTAGAACCTCCCTGCTCCTGTACTCAAATCCTTTTGCTATGAAAGCTAACATACCATTCGCTTTCTTCACTGCCTGCTGCACCTGCATGCCCACTTTCAATGACTGGTGTACCATGACACCCAGGTCTCGCTGCATCTCCCCTTTTCCTAGTCGGCCACCATTTAGATAATAGTCTGCTTTCATGTTTTTGCCACCAAAATGGATAACCTCACATTTATCCACATTATACTGCATCTGCCAAACATTTGCCCACTCACCCAGCCTATCCAAGTCACCTTGCAGTCTCCTAGCATCCTCCTCACAGCTAACACTGCCCCCCAGCTTAGTGTCATCCGCAAACTTGGAGATATTGCCTTCAATTCCCTCATCCAGATCATTAATATATATTGTAAATAGCTGGGGTCCCAGCACTGAGCCTTGCGGTACCCCACTAGTCACTGCCTGCCATTGTGAAAAGGACCCGTTTACTCCTACTCTTTGCTTCCTGTTTGCCAGCCAGTTCTCTATCCACATCAATACTGAACCCCCAATGCCGTGTGCTTTAAGTTTGTAAACTAATCTCTTATGTGGGACCTTGTCGAAAGCCTTCTGGAAGTCCAGATACACCACATCCACTGGTTCTCCCCTCTCCACGCTACTAGTTACATCCTCGAAAAATTCTATAAGATTCGTCAGACATGATTTACCTTTTGTAAATCCATGCTGACTTTGTCCAATGATTTCACCACTTTCCAAATGTGCTGCTATCCCATCTTTAATAACTGACTCTAGCAGTTTCCCCACTACCGATGTTAGACTAACTGGTCTGTAATTCCCCGTTTTCTCTCTCCCTCCCTTCTTAAAAAGTGGGGTTACGTTTGCTACCCGCCAATCCTCAGGAACTACTCCAGAATCTAAAGAGTTTTGAAAGATTATTACTAATGCATCCACTATTTCTGGAGCTACTTCCTTAAGTACTCTGGGATGCAGCCTATCTGGCCCTGGGGATTTATCGGCCTTTAATCCATTCAATTTACCCAACACCACTTCCCGGCTAACCTGGATTTCACTCAATTCCTCCAACTCCTTTGACCCGCGGTCCCCTGCTATTTCCGGCAGATTATTTATGTCTTCCTTAGTGAAGACGGAACCAAAGTAGTTATTCAATTGGTCCGCCATATCCTTGTTCCCCATGATCAACTCACCTGTTTCTGACTGCAAGGGACCTACATTTGTTTTAACTAATCTCTTTCTTTTCACATATCTATAAAAACTTTTGCAGTCAGTTTTTATGTTCCCTGCCAGTTTTCTTTCATAATCTATTTTTCCTTTCCTAATTAAGCCCTTTGTCCTCCTCTGCTGGTCTCTGAATTTCTCCCAGTCCTCCGGTATGCTGCTTTTTCTGGCTAATTTGTACGCATCATCCTTCGCTTTGATACTTGTATCGGGTAATAATTTGCCCTCATACCCATTCTTTAGTTTCCATCTGCAACTGATCATTACTGCATCGCCTCGATGCAAAAATAAAAGCTACCTCAAAATGAATAAAAACAATTCAAACCAATTTTTTTTTAAATGTAAAGATCAATTTAAAAACTGCATTCACATTCCCATTAAGCCTGTATTCTGTATGACTTTGGTCTAATTGCGTCAACACTCTCTGATAGGCAATGTAGATATTCAATTAAATGGATTATAAATGGCTTTAGAGAATGATCTTTAGTAGCTGTAGACCAACAAGGCCTAGTTATCCACAGCCAACCAATTGGCCCTTGTGGGCTCCACTTTTCCACGATCACCATTGCTGGCTCTGATTTGTTCTTCTCATACCTTTCATTTATTTGTTCTTTGTACCTTTTCGTACCTCTAGTTTCTCTCTCCCCTGACTCTCAGTCTGAAGAAGGGTGTCAACCTGAGATGCCATCTATTAATTTCCCCCAGTGATGCTGCCCGACTCGCTGAGTTACTCCAGCATTTTGGTCTGCATCATCTCCATATTAATGTTAACAGTGAGAGTGGGATGGCTGAGGCTCTGGCAGAATAGCATTGTGAAATTGGGCGTGGAGTTATGAAACGGCATAATATGCAGCCATCATGACTGTAGCTTACATTTTCACTGCAGCACCCATGCATCGGCTCACTGCTGCACCAGGAGATCCAACCTCAGTGATCGGGCACACCATAATTGCTTACACCAGTTCTTGGCTAGTTTGTGTGCCATTGCAAAGAGCATAGATACAAGAGCTGGAGTAACTCGGGCAGCATCACCAGAGAGAAGGAATGGGTGTTATTTTTGATCTCGACCCATCTTCAGAGTCTGAAGAAAGGTCTCGACCCGAAACTTGAACCATTCCTTCTCTCCAGAGATGCTGCCTGACCCGCTGAGTTACTCCAGCTTTTTGTGCCCATCTTTGGTTTAAACCAGCATCTGCAGTTCATTCCTACACATACTACGAAGAGCATGCTCTGCTGAAGGTTTAGACCATCAACGCTAGACTTCTCCATGTTAAATGTAAGCTTCAGAGTCGACTTCCTGCAACATTAACCAACATTTTTTTTTATATGCCTGTTTCTACAATGGATCTTGTGCGGGAACTGGCCTCCAGCAAACTAGAAAATGTTTGACCTTCATTATATGAGGAACTGCTGCTCCTTTACCAACTTGAGCAAAACACCAAGTGCTGGAGTAACTCAGTGGGTCGGGCAGTATCTATAGAGGGAATGGGTAGGCTACGTTTTGGGTCGACACCCTTCTTCAGACTAATTCTGAAGAATGGTCCCAAATTGAAACGTCACCAATCCATTCTCTCCATAGATGCTTCCTGAGTTACTCCAGCACTTTGTGTTTTGGTCAAATATTTTATCCTTATTCCCTACACTGACAGCAGGCTGCTTATCTCCATATCAAATTCCCATAGCATCCTCATCCCCCACCTAAATCATCTCCCCCCAGTGCTTCAGAGGTGATAATAATAATAATAATAAATTTTATTTTTATAGCGCTTTTCTAAGACTCAAAGTCGCTTTACAATAGTAACAGACAATAGCAAACGGAGAAGCGGCGAACAAACAGCGCCAGCGTCCTCTCCGTGCAGCACATAAAGAAAGAATACAGACATAACAATAATAGACATTTAATCGGAATAACATATAATCGGAATATAACAAATAATAAAGACATCACAGAGACACAAATTAAAAACAGAATTCAATCCAAAAACAGAAAATCAAAAACACAGTGTGAAGAGAGAGCAGCGGCAACCAATTCGTGCCAGCGTCCACTCTCCCTTCACGGCAGCCATCTTGGACACAGACCTACAAGACTACAGTTAGACAAAAAAAAATGCTTGATGGTATGAAATAGATTGATGCTGCGTCTGTATCATCACTATCTTCTGGCTGGTCCTTCACCAACTGCTTATGTTGCCGTGTCATTGAGGATTTAAAATGGATACTGGATAAGGATATAATGGGTTGGAGAGAGGAAAATGTTAGGGGTGCATGATGACACTGTGTGGCTTGCAAATCTGGAAGGAGTCTGAGTTGAAGGGAAGGTGGGATATGAGGATTAGAACAGATGCAGTTGCCTTTGATTGTTTCAGCCCTACTGCCACCGAATGTCAATGCTAGGGAATACCCATCTCCGGCATGTGCAGCCACCCCAGCCATTGGTCAATGAATGACTTCAACCTCCATTTAGCATGCATTGTTTTATCCAAGGGATTATGCATGTGTATCTATAGGCATAACAAATTTGTATTACTTTAGGGGTTGCAGGTTATATTTAGTTTAGGGATACATCGTGGAAACGGGCCCTTCAGCCCACCGAGTCTGTGCCGACCAGCGATCCCCGTACACGAGCACCACCCTGCACACGAGGGACAACTTACAATCTTTACCAAAGCCAATTAACCTACAAACCTGGTAGGTACACAAAATTGCTGGAGGAACTCAGCGGGTGCAGCAGCATCTATGGAGCGAAGGAAATAGGCGACGTTTCGGGCCGAAACCCTCCTTCGATATTCCAGCATCTGCAGTTCCCTTTTGAACACTTTGTCTACTCCACTGCGATATCTCTTCAAGGTATGCCTACTTTGAAGAAGTTCTCCTCCTTCGCTCCATAGATGCTGCTGCACCCGCTGAGTTCCTCCAGCAATTTTGTGTACCTTCGATATTCCAGCATCTGCAGTTCCCTTTTGAACACCTAACCTACAAACCTGTACGTCTTTGGAGTGTTGAAGGAATCCGGAGCACCCATGGAAAACCCACGCGGTCACAGAGAGGATATTAAAAAATCCCATACAGACAGCACCCGTAGTCGGGATCGAACCCGTGTCTCTGCAGTTGTAAGGCAGCAACTCGACACGGGTGCTGCTGTTAAGCAGTTTAGATTGGCTGGCGACTCAAGTCAACCACCCACCCATGAACTCAGCATCTTGTTAATGACTCTTCGCCAATCAACATGGTATCAAACTGATCATCAGTTAAACATGAGAGGAGGTGAAGCAGTGCAAGTTAGTCCCCACAGAGACAAATAACTGATCAATTGTATCCAGCCAAACAAACAGCAGATGTTAACTTGGGATAATTACTGAAACGTTAATCACCTGGAAACTCCATTCAAGCATTGGATTCCATCGCCAGAAAGAAAAGAAGAATGCGCAAAAAGTGCTGGAAAACATTGTATTCTTGGTTATAAATAGGCTATAAGCTGAATATAATATGATAGACACCCCAGGAACTGCAGTTTCTGGTATCTTGAGTAAATTACAACGTCCTGGAGCAACTCAACAGTTCAGGCAGCATCAGTGGAGGGAATGGATAATGGTCTGAAGACCATTACGGTGGCGCAGTGGTAGAGTTGCTGCCTTACAGCGGCAGAGACCCATGTTCGATCATGACGACACGTGCTGTCTGTACTGAGTTTGCACGTTCTCCCTGTGACCGCGTGGGTTTTTTTCTGGGTGCTCGGGCATTCTCCACTACTCCAAAGACGTGCAGGTTAATTGGCTTCAGTAAATTGTAAATTGAGCCTAGTGTGTATGGGGTGATCGTTGGTCGGTGTGGACTCTGTGGGCCAAAATACCAATTCCCACGCTGTATCTCTAAAGTCTAGAGTCTGGACCTGAAACTTCACTTATCCATCCCCACCACTGCTGCCACCGGATCTGCTGCGTTTTTCCAAACACTTTGTGTTTTATGTAATATTGCAGGTATTTAGATGCGTGATTTTTTTTTTTTTGATCGAAAATTAATGCAAAAGTGGTAGAAGGGTTTTGACTACAATTTCTAGTATAATCTTTAAACACTTGGTGCAATTCGGTACACACTGAGCTTCTTCTAAACTACAGAAGCAACAGACTGCAAAGACTGGAATATAACATGATGGTGGAGAATAGTCCCTGGTCCTCGAATCACCCACTCTTGGAAAGAGACTTTATGCATCTATATGATTAATTCCTCTGTGGCAGCATGTTGCACTATTTCCTATCATACTTCCACTTACCATTTAAAGGACTCAGTAAATCCATTGTATTGTTTTGTACATATGTATTTATATTCGGGATGTGGGTGGGTGCTTGCAAGATAACAGATTCATGACTCATCTTTAGCTTCCCTGAAAACATATTAACGGGTATTCTCTTTCAACCATTGCAGGTCTTGTACTGATACAATTGCAATGTTGAACAAGCAACTCCATGGCATTAACTGAGCAGTAATAATCAAATGGCAATATTTGAACCAGTTTATGAATAGGATATAAAGAAGGTGATGGTGTGGCCACATGGTGCTGAGCAATGGTGATACAGGGGAAGGAATGGTTTTGACATTTTGAAGGCGGCACAATGGCGCATTTGGAAGAGCTACTGCCTCTCAGCACCAGAGACCTGGGTTTGATCCAGACCTTGGGTGCCGTCTGTGTGAACATTCTTCCTGTGCCCGCATGGGTTTCCTCTGGTCTCCTCCCACATCCCAATGGTGTGTAGGTTTGTTGATTAATTGGTCTCTGAAAGATGCTCATAGTGTGTAGCGATTCGATGAGAAAGTGAGATAACATAGATCTAGTGCAAAAGGGTAATCGATGGTCGGCGTGGACTTACCACGCTGAAGTGCCTGTTTATACAATGTATCTCAAAACTACACTAATGTGCCAGGAGTTACTCAAACAAAACCTGTAGATCTAGTCACAGTGTTTTGGTGTTGATTGTGTAGGAAGGAACTGCAGATGCTGGTTTCATTGAAGGCAGACACAAAATGCTGGAATACCTCTGCGGGACAGGCAGCATCTCTGGAGAGAAGGAATGGGTGTTGTTTTGTGTCAAGACCCTTCTTGGGTTATTGAGTTGAGTGGCAGAAAAACATTGTTCTCCTGATGATGATGAGCTTTTTGGGAAGATCGCAGGCGTCCCGTTGAATATCCCATCACAGTCTGACCTCGTTGTAAATGATTGATAGACATTCAGGGATAAAGAAGTGAGTTACTTGTCTTAAAATGCCCGGACTCTGCTTTATTTCTGCCAGCAGTATTGACATGGCCCAGAAAATCTCTAGTCAATGGTGATCCTGCAATGCTAAAGTTGCAAGCCCAGATCTCACACCCCTCAACAACTTGATACTGGGCATCTTGCCAATAGCAGATAATAACCGAGGCCATTAATCTTCCCAAAGGGAAGATGAAAGGGTCCAAAGGCAAAATATTGCAGGTACTGCAAAGTATAAATCAGAGCAGATGGTCTGATGTCTTTATAAAGAGATGGGAAGAAAATAACACTTAATAATGAGAAAATCATTAAATAAAGTGCCAAAAAGACCTGTGTGTTTGAAGTATTATATTTGAACTCGGCTCTGTTTTATTGGCAGATATTCAGATAAATAGAGCAGGAAATCACTTTCAGCCCATTACCAGCAAGTCATTGGAACAAAATGATCTCAAAAGTAGTGTTCAGTCATTGGTGTTGAACTGGGCTGTTATATTTGAATTCTAGATAAGCTTCACGTTCAAGAGTAGCTCACATTGTGTGAACATTTTATGTCTCTGTCTGTCTCTGTCTGTCTCTGTCTGTCTCTGTCTGTCTCTGTCTGTCTCTGCCTGTCTCTGCCTGTCTCTGTCTGTCTCTGTCTGTCTCTGCCTGCCTCTCTGCCTGCCTTCCTCTCTGTTGCATTATCTAGATCTGCTGATCTTTGATCTCCTGGTTTGTCCTTTTCATGGATATTAATGATACATGAACTGATGCTTTGTAAACTTCTCAAGTGGATCTGGTAGAAGACCAGAGCTCAGTGAATGTGTACCCCCCACCAACCTCAGACATAGAAATAACCCAAAATATAACAGACATTCAAAATCTACAACCTGTCTAAAATGTTGTTTTGATCTTAAAATCGTGTGGATTGTGTTGTGGTTACTTAATATTTTATTGCCGAGAGTGTTGGAGGTGAGAATATTTTATTGTTTGACACCTGAAATCGCCAAATCTCAAGTCATGCGTCTTCGGCATTATGACATCTAGATGTGATTAATGGCATCGTGTCAACTTTTTTGCACCATCATGGAAATGAAGGTAATTGTACAATCAGCTGGAACCTTCTGGCCAAATTGGTCAAAGATTTTAGGACAATGCAACATTCTTTGAAAGGCTCAACATGCAGTAATGGTTTTTGATTGAAAGCTATAGCATGAGAATGGATCCTTCGGCCCATTGGATCCACGGTAACCATTGATCACCCATTCTTTGTTATCCCATTTATGCATCGACTCCTTCAGGACAATTTACCAAATTTAATTACTCTGCTAACCTGTACGTCTATGGGATGTGGGAGGAGAACGGAAACCTAGAGGGAATCCATTTGGTCACGAGAAAAACGTGCTAACTCCACACACGCAGCCGGGTCCCCCTTCTTTCTCAGTGAACCCCTGGCGCGTCCCCCTTTGATCTCAGAGGCCCCCAGCTGGGACCCCAACGTGTTCAGCGGCCCTCCTCGCTCTCGGCGGCACTGATTCCTCAACCCACTGAAACGTGGTGGTTGGTACTGGACGGTGTCACGCTTCACAACATTGTTGGCCGCAATATTTGCACTTTGAAAACTTTGTAGAAAAAGCTGTAAAAGATCAGATGGATTTTCAAGGCTGATCCAAGCATTGATTGACTTAAGGGCCTGCCCCACTTGGACGACCTAAATCCACGAGTTTAGAAGACCCTAGACGAGTTGGAAAAAAATGTCAAGGCCATGGTGACTCGCCGAAGTAAAAGACCTCCTACGACTATGTCTACGACTTCCTACGACCCCCCTCGACCTCAGTCTTCCACACCTAAGACCAACTACGACTAGCTACGAGTGGAAAATGATCACATGATAAAATGATGTCATGTTTGCATTTTTTTTTCTCGGGCCAGTTACCGACCTACGACTACCTACGACTATCATCACAATCTACTACGACCTACCTACGAGTAAAAAGTATCAATTTTTTCCATGCCGACCTTTTTTTTTTTTACTCGTGGACATTTTTTATAAGGCTGGAAAAAACGCCGCAACCTACTTGAGGCCACGAGTACGCGGAGACCACTCACAAGCATGAGGAAGAATTACGAAGACCTCCTACGACCTCATGACGACCATGCTGCGAGTGTGAGTCAAGGGCAAACTCGGCAGAGGTCGCCAATTAGGTCGTGAAAGTGGGACAGGGGCTTCAGAAATGCAGCTGACCCAGAAGACGTTAAACATTTACTGATTCATTTTGCATTCCATATTGTACGATTGTTCAAAAAAGATGAAGGAATTTTGAAGGTTTAAATAAGATAAGAGGCTTGTTTTCACAAATCCACAAACATTGGCAATTTATTCAGTCTCCACTTGTAAGCCCAAACGTAAATCATGTAATATGTTCACAAAGTACAGACTTATTCACGTTTTTTCAGGATGCAGGAGACACTGGCAAGGTCGGGATTTTTAGTTAAACCTTGATAGCTCTTGAGAAGATGGTGAAGCCACTTCAATCCTTGGGCACAGTACTGCCCATCAGTGCAGAGTCCAGAATGTAGACTCGATGAAGGAATGGGCATGCGTTTCTAAGTCGGGATTGTGTGTGAGTTTATGGCAGTGTTTCCATTCATTTGCCTTCCTTGTTATAGATATCAATCCTCGGGGAAGTGCTGTCGGACTAGCCTGGCTGAGTAACCATGGTGCGTTATCTGTCCGGCACACACTTACTGCTCCACTAGTACTTCTGCATCAGTACTGCTCCAATGGTAGAGGAGAAAAGAATATTCAATGATACTTCACTTTATTGTTCCATGTATCTAGGTACGGCAAAATTCTTTTGTTTATTGCATACAATCCGGTAAAATCATACAGCAGACCTCACCTGGGCAGTTCACAAAGAGTCGCCATGTTTCTAGTGCCGACAAAGTTGCCAAAAGTTCACCAAATAGTTATTTCCTCGCAGCGGCGAACCAGGCTTGCTGTCACTCGTGGTAGCATGTCTACTCCGAGGTATTTTGTGCGTCTGTGTGTAAGAGAATAAGGTACATTTGTACGGAGATCCAACGCGGGTTCTTTAGTTTGCCTCAAAAGGGTTTAGTTTAGAGATACAGCGGGGAAACAGGCTCTTCGGCCCATCGACAAGCGATCCACCCCCACATTAACACTATCCGACACACACCAGGGACAGTTTACATACTTATACCAGCCAATTCACCTCCAAACTTGTACGTCTTTGGATTGTGGGAGGAAACGGGAGACCTCGGAGAAAACCCTTGGTTAATTGGCTTCTGTAAATGACCCCTAGTGGGTAGGATAGAACTAGTGTTCTGGTGATTGTGGTTGGTGCAGACTCGGATGGGCTGAAGGACCTGTTTCCATGCTGTATCTCTAAACTAAACTAAATGTGACTCCATAATATCACTCCACACAAAATGTGGCAGCGTTCATCATAAAACTCACTGCTCTATTTGGCTTCCACTTCGTATCCTTAACCAGTTCCACAATAAATGCCATTGCACCCTGTCAAGATACTCTCTGCTTTTTCTCTTTGATCTTGGCTCCCAGAGCTACCTTTACGTTGCTCCTTTCAAAAATATGTTTGATGTTTCATTCATTTCCTATCCTGTTTTCCCCTCTGCACACCGCCACTCGTTTTAATTGGCCCCCTTCCATGAATTTCTATTGAGCTCTGTGGCAAATGTCATTCACTTCTGCAACCTGGTCCTTTGGATGTTTCTATCTCTCTGTTCTATCTCTTAGTCTGTGTTCTGGCCCCACTCTACACGTTTCAAGTACTGTGCTTTGTTGGCACAATTCCGGATCAATTTGTTTTGTTCTGTCTCGGGCTCTCCGCTTCAAATAAACAATGCCACAGTCACCCTGTCTCCGTTACTGCTTTTGCACCTTTCAATTGCGTTTTGGCATTGTTGCTCCTATGTTTTCTGAGCATGTCGACCGATTCCCATGTGCTATTTAGGGCAACACACCCTATAGTTGCTGTCATATGGCACCAGAGACCTGGGTTCGATCCCGACTACGGGCGCTGTCTGTACGGAGTTTGTTTCTCCCCGTGACCGCGTGGGTTTTCTCCGAGGTCATCCGTTTCCTCCCACACTCCAAAGACGCACAGGTTTGTAGGTCAGTTGGCTGGTATAAGTATGTAAACTGTCCCTAGTGTGTGTTGGATAGTGTTAATGTTGGTGGATCGCTTGTCGGTGGGCCGAAGAGCCTGTTTCCCCACTGTATCTCTAAACTAAACTATATCCTTTTGAGGGAAATGCACATAAAACACTTCAGGTCGGGACCCTTAGTCATACAGCGTGGAAACGGGTCCTTCGGCCCAACTTGCCCACTCCGACCAACATACCCCATCAAAAACTAGTCCCACTTGCCTGTGTTTGGCCCATATCCCTCTAAACCTATCCTAACCCTGTACCTGTCTAAATGTTTCTTCATTGTTGCGATAGTACGCTACTTTGACTGATGAAGTTAATGCTGTACAGGTTGAACATTTATTCACTGATCAATGGATCGCATTATGGTCATTAGCACATAATCTTTCCATAGCATCACTACATCTGAACTCAAACTGAATGTTTAATCTAGCTTATTTTGTGGATGTAGTCTTGTTTACTTTAGTTTAGAGAGAGAGAGAGAGCATGGAATCAGGCTCTTTGGTCCACTGAGTACAAGCCAACCAGCGATCACCCTTGCACTAGTTCTATCCTGCACACCAGGGACAATTTATAGAAGCCATTTAATCAACAAACATGCACATCTTTTGGATGTGGGAGGAAACATGAGCACCCAGAGAAAACCCATGCGGTCAAAGGGAAAACGTACAAACACCGTACAGAGGATCCGTAGTCAGGATCAAACCCAGGTCTCTGGCGCTGTAAAGCAGCAACTCTACCGCTGCGCCACTGTGCTGCCTGAATCGTACGCGAGACTGTCAGCTTGGCTAATTTTCCAGCTCTCTATGATGAGATGCTGCTTAGCCACAGTACATTCTTTTCAGTTAGTATGCACTTTAATTTAATGACCCTCACAAATTCATTCTCCATCTTACATAATTTTAATACAAAGTTAATAAGTGTTGTGGTTGTTTTACCAATCTTCACAACACTTCCTTAGCTCCGAATTGCAATAATAGTTATATAAACAATTGTAATTTCTAGCTGTTTTGCATTAGGGGCTTTGACCTTCCTGAGACTTAAGATCACTTAATATTTCATTTTCATGTTGTGAATAGTGGGCAGACAAAGCTCGCTTGCAAAAATGAACGTAAACAATATTTTTTTTAGTGTTTCTTTTCGAACGTGTCCTCTCCATTAGTGATTTTTATCTTAGTTTGTCATTTTTGATGCCAAACTTGATTTTTATTCATATCTGTTTTGCGTAACTTCATTATTTGTTTCAGATCCTTAATGGCTTAAACAGTTACCTTTCTTCTGAACCAAATTAACCATTTCATTGTCTGTCTGAAGAAGGGTCCCGACCCAAAAAGTCACCCATTCTTTATCCCTAGAGATGCTGCTTGACCCAATGAGTCACTCCAGAATTTTGTGTCGAACCATTTCATATATGCTGTTGTCAATTGACTGCATATCTGAGACCTGTTCTTCAGTACTAAGTTGCCACATATCTCCACAGATCGTTTCCTTGCTAACTGTGGTAGTCCAGCATCACTTCACACATCACCAAATGCAAACCAACTTTGGTCTTTCAGATGTTTAAGAAACAACTGCAGATGCTGGAAAAATCGAAGGTAGACAAAAATGCTGAAAAAACTCAGCGGGTGAGGCAGCATCTATGGAGCGAAGGAATAGGTGACGTTTTGGATCAAGACCCTTCTTCAGACTCATGTGGGGGTGGGGGGAGAGGGGGTGAGAAGAAGAAAGGAAGAGGCGGAGACAGTGGGCTATGGGAGAGTTGGGAAGGGGAAGGGTGGAGAAAGCAAGGACTACCTGAAATTGATGGTCAATGTTCATGACCAAGCGAAATAGGAGGTGCTGCTCTTCCAATTTACGGTGGGTCTCACTCTGGCCATGGAGGAGGCCCAGGACAGAAAGGTCGGATTTGGAATTTGAGGGGCAGTTGAAGTGCTGAGCCACCGGGAGATCAGATTGGTTATTGCGAACTGTGCGGAGGTGTTGGGCGAATCGATCGCCAGGCCTGCGCTGGGTTTCACCGATGTAGAGCAGTTTACACCTAGAGCAGCAGATGCAATAGATGAGGTTGGAGGAGGTGCAGGTGAACCTCTGTCTCACCTGGAAAGACTGCTTGGGTCCTTGGATGGAGTCGAGGGGGGAGGTAAAGCGACAAGTGCAGCATTTCCTACGGTTGCAAGGGAAAGTAATAGGGGAGGGGGTGGTTTGGGTGGGAAGGGACGAATTGACCAAGGAGTTACGGAGGGAGCGTTCTCTGTGGAAAGCTGAGAGGGGATGAGATGGGAAGATGTGGCCAGTGGTGGGATCCCGTTGGAGGTTGGGAAAATGTCAGAGGATTATCTGTTGTATGTGATGGCTGGTAGGGTGGAAGGTGAGGACAAGTGGGACTCTGTCCTTGTTACGTGTAGGGGGATGGGGAGTGAGAGCAGAGCTACGGGATGCACATATATATATCACAAACAGCAGAGGTTCCAGCACAGGATTGAACCCATGTCGCTGGCGCTATTAGGCAGCAACTCTACCAATGTGCTGCATTACTTAAATTAGGCTCTAACTATTTGCCCAGAGCTGGCAACAGGCTCTCCTGCAGCACTTTTTGCAGTTCAAAAGCCATCATCATGCGATCAGAATGAAAACAAAGGAATCCGCTGTGTTTCTGCCCAAGAGTTGAGGAGGTTACTTTCAGAGGAGTTGTGAATGTAATTAGGCATTGTATGAACCTAAATGAGCATCCCCACTTTTGACTCTGTGGTAAAAAGAATGTCATAGATGGAGTAGCTGGCTTGTTAGATGTAACACACTGTCCCTCAGGAAGTCCTGCAGTGATGCCCTGCTGCTGCCATGATTAACTTCCAACAACAACAAACCAACGACATTTCGACACAAGGATCTGCAGATGCTGGTTTGCAAATAAAAACACGCAAAGTGCTGGAGTAACTCGGTGGCCTGAAGACGAGTCCTGACCCGAAACTATGCCTATCCATGTCTCCAGAGATACTGCCAGTCCTGCTGAGTTACTTCAGAACTTTTTGCTTTTCTTTCAAACGACAAACCAGTGCCTGACTGACCAGTCACAATATTTATGTTGCTGCCCAGTTGCATTTCTGCTCGGGTGTGACTTCCGCTGAGAATGTGTTGACAGTGAGAGTCTCTGTGTTCCTCATGCTATTGAATGACAAGATTAGGTGATTAGACTCTCTGCTACTGTCAAATGTCAAATAATGCCCCCCCCCCCCTCTGTCTTCCACTCTCTTTCCCGTGGTCCCGGTACACACACACATTTCTCTCATTCCCACCTTCCGATCATCCTGCTCTTTCCATCTCTCTCGTACTCTCACTCCTCCTCCGTCCCTCATTTCCCTTTTACCCCACCGCTTTTCCCCTCGCCCCCTGTCCCCTTCCACCCACATCCCTTCCTCTGCTTTTTACATTTCCTTCCTTTTTCTCCTCTCCGTAACTGACTCCCTTTTGTTTCATTTTCACCTCTAGACTTTGTTACTCACTTCACCCATCTACCAATCACCCACCCCTCACCTGTATCCACCTATCACTTGCCAAACTTTGCCTGCCCCCACCCCAGGAGACTTTGTGCTGCCCCTTACCTCTCTTTTCCAACTTTCTCCCCCACCATTACAATCAGTTTAAAGATGGGTCCCAACCCAAAAAGCTGCTTTCCATTCCCTCCACTGATGCTGCCTGGCCCCTTGAGTTCCTCCAACACTTTGTGTTTTGCTCATGATTCCAGCATCTACAGTTTCTTGTCTTATGGTTATGAATACTCTCTTCCTCTGATAACTTACTGTGACTATATTGAAGAAGGGTCTCGACCCGAAATGTCACCTATTCCTTCGCTCCTAGATGTTGCCTCAACCGCTGAGTTTCTCCGGCATTTTTGTCTACCTGTGACTATATTAAAAATAAATTGCAATTTTTTTCTTGAATGGAAATTAATTCAACGACTATCTTAAAGGGCACATGGTATTTTCTTATTCAGTTTTAGGTTTAAAGGTGCAGCATGTAAACAGGCCATTCGGCCCACCGAGTCCATGCTGACCATTGATCACCCGTTCACAGCAGTTCTATATTATCCCACTTTACAGAGGCCAATTACCCTACAACCCTACATATCTTTAGGAAGTGGAGGAAACCAGAGCACCCAGAGGAAACCCATGCAGTCACTGAGAATGTGCAAACTCCATACAGACAGCCCCCAAGGTCAGGATTGAACCCGGGTCTCAGGTGCACCACTGTCTGTTCATTAACGTTGTGTACAGTTCTCTGGCTCTCAATAGCAGTAAGTAGGAAAACTGAAACACAATTTAACAAGGGTAACTCTAATGCAAAGTATATGTGTGAAAATAATGGACAAACTGAAATCTGTTCGTTTATCCAATAATTACTTAATATAGTTAGAGATGGTGTCTTAAATGCAAGTGACAGTGTTATTTTGCTTGAATGGCAAGATGCCAACAATTTAGCTGCCTGCTTTAGAGACTTTTAAAACTCATCTGGAGTGATTACTAGTAAATAGAGCTAATGCCTTGTAGCTCCAGTGACTCGGGTTCAATCCTAACCTCCATTGCTCTCTTTGTGGAGTTTGCACGTTCTTCCTGCAACTGTAGAAGTATCCTCCCACATCCAAAGACATGCTTAACATGGGTTAATTGACCTCCCTATATTGTCCCTTGGTTGGATGAGTGATGGAATGGGAATGGGAATAAATTAATGAGGGAATGGGATTGCTCTGCGAGCCAATATCTCCTCAATGGGTTGAAAGGCTTCCTCCAAGTAATTACAGTGTGATGGGGGGGGGTTGTTGGGGAGCTGTTGGCCTGGTGTCTGGGCCTGGGAATGGTCTGACAACAAGCCGTGCACTAGGCCTCTGGCCCTGGCAGTAGGATTTGTCTGTGAGATGAGTACCAGGTCTCTGATCCCAGCAGTGACGTTGACAGTGAGTCCAATGCCAGGTCTCTGGTGATGGGAGTGGGACTGATGGTGAGTTGGTCTTTGCGTCTTTGACCTGGACTGAGAGCCTTTTATTAAACCTCTGGCCCTGGGAGTGGGGTAGATAGTGAGTTGTGTCCAAGGACACGGGACCCGAGTGTGGGCTTGACAGTGAGCCAGGTATTTGGCCCCTGACCCTTGAAGTGTGGCTGATGGTGAGGCAGTAAATGGGCCCTTCAGCTGATTTTATGGGAGTAAAAGCGCAAAATCCAAAACACGATCCCTGCATTGGAAAAATAACATGTTTAAGAAGGATGCCATCATTCGAAATGCGGATTCATTTGTTTTTTGACATGGTAAACTTACCAAATGTGTTTGTTTAAAGGACAGTAGATCCTTCATTGTCGTAGACAGTGACTGGTTTGATATTCCTTAGATGGTGGGAAACTATTTAGACATCCATAAGGAAGTCATTACTAGTTGATATTTTTTCTGGGATTGCAAATGGATATGTTAAATTCCATCAGTTTGAAGAAAGGTTTCGACCCGAAACGTTGCTTATTTCCTTTGCTCCATAGATGCTGCCTCACCCGCTGAGTTTCTCCAGCATTTTTGACTACCTTCGATTTTCCAGCATCTGCAGTTCCTTAAACACGTTCATTTGGGTGATTTATTGTCGTGTGTGCACAGCACAGTGAAATTCTTTTTGCGTAGATCACACATGCACGAGTCGTCCTATTTTGTCAGGAGAAGGCATAAAATGTGACCTTGGGCATTTTTTTAGCGCACTGATCCACATGCTTGTGAGTGATCAGTGACTCTGTTGCTGGGTAGATTCTCCATGCATCGGCACCACACTGGTGGGTTTGACGTGTAATCTATGCCAGGGTGAAAGGCTATTGTGAAGTTAACAATTGCTGGGAACTCAGCAGGTCAGGCAGCATCTGTGGAAAGAGAACCCATTAACTCTTTGAGTCTTAGGAAACTTCATCATAAATGATTGTATTTACCTGCTGGTTAACCACTAAGCAATGCAGGAAAAGTTGAATGAATGAATACTGTACCTCGGTTTACGTGACAATAAACTAAACTGAGAGCTAAAAGGCACAATAAGGGATCTTCAGCATGGATCCCTGTTGGAGGATCCTGAACTGGATGAGAGCCAAATGACTGTAAAATGCCACTTAAAAGTTCCCAGAAATTCTGTTGGCTTCCAGTAATATGGTGAATAATTAGGGTATTTCATCACTGGAGTTCAGTCACATTATATCAAATGTTGTGGTAATTTTAATCACAGATTAATGGGGAAAAACACATGCTAATTAGATGCAACATAGCAAAGAATTATAGTCATTGATTCTTGATTAGTTTTGACAGATTATGTAAAATTATGCTCGTTCACACAGTGTATGAATCTTATTAATTTACCATTTTGTTCAATGCAAAATGTGAGGAAGCATTTATCGAATCTTAAGGGCCTGTCCCACGTGGGTGTCATTTGCGCGTAATTTACGCGTCACGACGCGCCGTGATGCGCGCATGACGCGTGCATGGCGATGTAGGCCCTTAAGATGCGGCGCCCCAGGATTTTGGGATGTACAAAATCTTCGTACGCCATCTGCATGACGCGCAAATGACGACCAAGTGGGACAGGCCCTTTACAGAGGCAGCTCAATAGGACTTTGTTCAGGCTAGATGTAGTGTATTGCATGCTGTTCTGATCGCTCCATTACAGGAAAGATGTGGAGGCTTTGGAGAGGATGCAGATGAGGTTTACCAGAATGCTGCCTGGATTAGAGGGTTTCAGCTACAGGGAGAGGTTGGGGAGGGTTTCAGCTACAGGGAGAGGTTGGAGAGACTTTTTTTTTTTTTTTTAGAACACCGGAGGTTGAGGGGAAACTTGAAAGAAATACATTAAATGATGTAAGGTACAAATAGGGTTGACGGTCAGAACCTTTTTCCCAAGGTGGAAATGTCCAACATTAGAGAGAATTGCTATAAGATGAGAAGGGGAAAGTTTAATTGAGATTAATTTAGTTTAGAGATACCTAGATACATAGACAAAAGGTGCAGGAGTAGGCCATTCGGCCCTTCGAGCCAGCACCGCCAATCAATGTGATCTTGGCTGATCATCCCCAATCAGTACCCCAATTTCTGCCCCATTCCCCTAGATTCTGCTAGTACTAAGAGCTCCATCTAACTCTCTTTTGAATGCATCCAGTGAATCAGCCTGCACTGCATTCTGGGGCAGAGAATTCCACAAAATTCACAACTCTCTGTGTGAAAAGGTGTTTCCTCATTTAGCTCTAAATGGCCTACCCCTTATTCTTAAACTGTGGCACCTGGTTCTGGACTCCCCCAACATCAGGAACACGTTTCCTGCATCTAGCGTGTTCATTCCCTTAATAATTTTATATGTTTCTATAAGAATCCCTCTCATCCTTCTAAATTCCAGTGAATACAAGCCCAGTCGTTCCATTCTTTCATCATATGACAGTTCCGTTAACCTTATGAGCCTATGCTGCACTCCCTCAATAGCAAGAATGTCCTTCCTCAAATTTGGAGAACAAAACTGCACACAATACTCCAAGTGTGGTATCACCAGGGCTCTACAAGCTGCAGAAGGACCTCTTTGCTCCTATACTCAATCCCTCTCGTTATGAAAGCCAACATGCCATTAGCTTTCTTTACTGCCTGCTGTACCTGCATACTTACTTTCAGTGATTGATGTACTAGGAGACCCAGGTCTCATTGTACTTCCCCTTTTCCAAAATTGACACCATTCAGATAATAATCTGCCTTCCCATTCTTGCCACCAAAGTGGATAACCTCACATTTATCCACATTAAACTGCATCTGCCATGCTCCTGCCCACTCACCCAACATGTCCAAGTCACTCTGCATCCTCATAGCATCCTCCTCACAGTTCACACTGCCAACCCAGCTTTGTGTCAACTGCAAATTTGCTAATGTTACTTTTAATTCCTTCTTCTAAATCATTGATGTATATTGTAAATAGCTGTGGTCCCAGCACCAAGCCTCGCGGCACCCCACTAGTCACTGCCTGCCATCCTGTTAATCCCTACTCTGTTTCCTGCCTGCCAACCAATTTTCTTTCCATGTCAATACCCTACGCCCAATACCGCGTGCTCTAATTTTGCCCACTAATTTCCTGTGAAGGACCTTATCAAAGGCTTTCTGAAAGTCCAGGTACACTACATCCACTGGCTCTCCCTTGTCCATTTTAAGTGTTACATCCTCAAAAAATTCCAGAAGATTTGTTAAGCATGATTTCCCCTTCGTAAATCCATGGTGACTTGGACCAATCCTATTACTGTTATCCAAATGATTACATCTTTAATAATCAACTCCAGCATCTTCCCCACCACCGATGTCAGGCTAACTGGTCTATACTTCCCTGCTTTCTCTCTCCCTCCTTTCTTGAAAAGTGGGGTAACATTAGAGCTACCCTCCAATCCACAGGAACTGATCCAGAATCTATAGAACATTGGGAAATGATCACTAATGCATCCACAATTTATAGAGCCACCTCCTTGAGTACCCTGGGATGCAGACCATCAGGCCCTGAGGATTTATCAGCCTTCCGTCCCATCAGTCTACCCAACACCATTTCCTTACAGTGCGTAAAAAGCCCCTTCAGCCTACCGAGTCTGCGCAGACCAGTAATCCCCGCACACTAATGCTGTCCCACGCACACTGGGGACAATTTTTTTTTTTTTTTAATAGAATTAACCTACCAACCTGTACACCTTTTGAGTGTGGGAGGAAACTGAAGATCTTGGAGAAAACCCACGCAGTCACGGGGTGAACGTACAAACTCCGTACAGACAGCACCCATAGTCGGGATCGAACCCGGGTGTCTGGCGCTGCTAAGCAGCAATTCTACTGCTGTGCCACCGTGCCATCCTTAAAAGTGGTGAGGTCCCACCGTGATATGAACTCGGATCGCTGAATTCAAAGTCCAGAGTGCCAACCATTACACCATGGGACCGTCTTGTGGGGGACAAGTTTTTTACAAAAGTAGGGGGACCTGAAACTCGCTGCTAGAGGTGAAGGCAGATGTGAAAGTGGCATTTAAGAGGCTTTTACTTAGGCAAATGGAAGTGGAAGAAATAAAGGGATATGGATCATGTAAGTGCAGACGAGATCAGTTTGACTTGGCATCATGTTCGGCACAAACATTGTGGGCTGAACATTGCTGTACCGTTTTATGCCGTAGGTTCTATAAATATGTTAGCATTTCACTGGATTGGCCAAGTCTTGGTATTGATTAATAACCAAATCATTCTCTTGAGATATCATAACAGTGGATCCAATTTAATGAAACATAAGGATGCTCTTACGTGCAAACCTGAACAAATTCAATGACATTCAACACTGAACGTTTCTTAAAATACATTATCAATGAAACAATAACCATTTATCCCATGGGATTTTGTTTTGCAAACATATTCTAACAAAATGAAAAATGTAGTGCATCATATGTAAGATGTTATGGATTTCTGCAAAGGAAATAGTTCAGAAGTGAAAATAGTCCATTTGTAGATTCCCCAAATCTTAATTTTGTAAATTGTCATAACCTCTATTACTCTAAAATAAAAATTGGAACAGTTTTTTTCACCACTTAAAAAAACAAACTATTCCAATTTTTATTTTCCAAGTACATGTCTAAGAACTCGGTATGATATTTAATTTGTGAATCCATACACTACATAAAGATACAATTGGTCTGGTGCATTTCATTGAATAAACTGAGTTTGAATTGATGCCGTTTTTATGGGTGTGTAACAGAATGCCAATAAATAAAAGATGCGACACATTTCATGACCTGAGAATATCTCAATGCACTTTATAGTCAATGAGATACTCCCATGTGAATGGGATTAAAGGTAGACCGTTCACAAGGTATGCATTACATTTGATCCCAAGTTCAGCTTCCAACTGAAAATCACATGGAACTGCTGGAAATTTGGGCAAAAAGAAACACTGGGTACTTGAGTAACTTAGCGGGTCAGGCAGCATTGCTGGAGAAGATCATAAGCTCATAAGTGATACGAGCAGAATTAGTCCGTTTGGCCCATCAAGTCTACTCCACCATTCAATCATGACTGATCTATCTCTCCCTCCTATCCCCATTATTTTGCCTTCTCCCCATAACCCTTGACACCCGTACTAAACAAGAATCTATCTCTGCCTTAAAAATATCAATTGACTTACCCTCCACAGCATTCTGTCGCAAATAATTTCACAGGTTAACCACCCTCTGACTAAAGAACCATGATAGGCCATATTTTGTGTCGGGACCCTACTTTAGACTGGTAAACACTTACAAATCCCGTTTGCAAAGTTCACTTAGGATTATATATAGTTGTATCATTTCCATTAAATCTCATTTTGTTGATTATTGCGATCTCTATCTGTGCTATTGACGGTCCTCGGTATAATTATGTTGTTTGTCTACCTGTTCCATCTGTCATTCTGTGTGTACTTGGCCAAAATGTTGCTGTCGATATCCTAATTTGCACATCATCTCTGACCTATTAATTTACTTTGGCTGCAGATTCTGATTCGTGTCAATTTTGAAATCCTTGCTGACCTTGCCTTTGCCATGTTCCAATACCTATCTGCTCTCTACCAGTCTTCAAGATCACTGTTTAAGAAAGAACTGCAGATGCTGGAAAAATCAAAGGTAGACAAAACTGCTGGAGAAACTGAGCGGGTGAGGCAGCATCTATGGAGCGAAGGAATAGGCGACGTTTCGGGTAGAGATCCTTCTTCAGACTGATGTGGGGGTGGGGGGCGGGAAGAAGAAAGGATGAAGCGGAGAGAGTGGGCTGTGGGCAAGCAGGAAAGGGAAGGGGAGGGAGGGAGAAAGCAAGGACTACCTGAAATTGGAGAAGTCAATGTTCATACCGCTGGGGTGTAAACTGCCCAAGCGAAATATGAGGTGCTGCTCCTCCAATTTGTGGTGGGACTCACTCTGGCCATGTAGGAGGCCCAGGACAGAAAGGTCAGATTCGGAATGGGAGGGGGAGTTGAAGTGCTGAGCCACTGGGAGGTCAGGTTGGTTAATGCGGACTGTGCGGAGGTGTTGGGCGAAGCGATCGCCAGGTCTGCGCTTGGTCTCACCGATGTAGAGCAGTTGACACTTAGAGCAGCGGATGCAATAGATGAGGTTGGAAGAGGAGCAGGTGAACCTCTGCCGCGCCTGGAATGACTTCTCAGGATGGAATCAAGGGGGGAGGTAAAGCGACAAGTGTAGCATTTCCTGCGGTTGCAAGGGAAGGTACCAGGGGAGGGGGTGGTTTTGGTGGGAAGGAATGAATTGACCAGGGAGGGAGCAGACTCTGTGGAAAGCTGAAAGGGGAGGAGATGGGAAGATCTGACCAATGGTGGGATCCCATTGGGGGTGGAAAAGATGTCGGAGGATTATCTATTGTGATTATCCTCCGACACTGGAAAGGCGACTGTCAGAGTGGAATGCACACACACACACACGCACACACACACACACACACACACACACACACACACACACACACACACACACACACACACACACACACACACACACACACACCCAACCCCACCTCTTCCTTCACCAGCCCGTTATGCAGGCGGGGGACAGGGCAAGTGGGGGGGGGGGGGGGGGCTGAGCTGAGTGAAGTTCACACAGTGCAAAGCCTATGTGATACAGACACACACCACGATGAATAGGAAGGTTGGCGCTGTAATTTAGATGGTAAAAACACAGTGTACGGGAAAGGTCACATACTGTAAGTCCTTTAAAAGGGGGGGGGGGGGGAGAAGGAGTGGAGACAACTTTCTCGGCGGACATTAACATAGAAACATAGAAAATAGGTGCAGGAGTAGGCCATTCGGCCCTTCGAGCCTGCACCGCCATTCAATATGATCATGGCTGATCATCCAACTCAGTATCCTGTACCTGCCTTCTCTCCATACCCCCTGATCCCTTTAGCCACAAGGGCCAAATCTCCCTCTTAAATATAGCCAATGAACTGGCCTCAACTACCTTCTGTGGCAGAGAATTCCAGAGATTCAAAACTCTCTGTGTGAAAACATAACCGGTCAGTTATCCCTGGTTCAGAACACTACTGTTTACATTTTTTTTTTTCTCCAATGAGCCAATGAAATTCACCGGTCAGGACCGGCTACAACCTACAAGAACCTTCGACATCCTTCGACCTCCTGGCAACCCACTAGAACCTCCTGGCGACCCACCTACGGCACGAGAATTCTTGCAACTCTCCATGGCGGCTTCATTCTGGTCACCGCTAATTTTGTGACATGTTGAAAAACTTGCGCCGACCGTAATGAGGCCGTGATTAGTTCCCAGAATGCGGGAACTCCTCACGACCACAAAGGCGACTATTCGGCAACCACCCGCGAAAATGTGGCGACCATGTGGCGACTGCATAGTCTCCTGCAGTCGCCTAAAAAGTCGCCTAAGTGGGACAGGCCCATTAGAATGTTTCACTATGTTAAGAGTGTTGGGTAATTGTGAATTGTTCTTCTTACCTCCACTGTATAAGGAAACGAAAAGAGAGAGCAGACATTTTGACTTGTTTCAGCTTGACCGAACTGTGGCACTGTTTGATGAACTTTTTGTAACTGTCGACGCCTGTACATTCTTGTGTACTGCCTAATTGAGGTCTGCTATACGATTTTACCAGGTTGTATGCAAAACAAGGCATATCACTGTACCTAGGTACATGTGACAATAACGTATAGACACAAAATGCTGGAGTAACTCAGCGGGACAGGCAGCATCTTTTGATGGAATGAATGGGTGACGTTTCGGGTCAAGACCCTTCTTCAGATTGACTTTAATAAAAGTATAATCGAAATGAATTACTAACTTCAAAGTGATCCTAACTGTCTAATAAGCCCCTGTAATATATTTCAATATGCCTTTCAACCTACTTTCCTAAGGCATTCTGTGGTAAAATAGGTCTTGTTTCAGTAACTTAGTTGCAGTATATCAATACACAGACGCTGAGAGTAATTTTTCAGCCATTATAGTTCTGAAGCATCCTGTTGCTCCTTATGTGGGACAGTTAAATTCATGTTAGAAATAAATTGATTTTTTGACATTGGAAGTTAATGTGAGTGAGCAAAAATTGTTCATTTAATTACACTCCGTAGGAGGGACATGATGACATTTAAAGAACGCAATATATTTTTAAATCCTAAGGGAAATCGTTAATGTCCTGGTTAGATATCACTGTCAGAATCTTGTTTAAAATATGCACTGTGCAATATGGATTTGACAAAGATATATTGTTATTACATCTAATTCTGTTCACCGTCCCAGTTAATGTAAATAATTCTTTCTGAATATCACTTAGCCTTAGTTGCTGCCAATCTATGAGTTGCTGGCAGAGTCTAGATGGGAGATATCATTAGTGCAACAATACTTTGCTCATCACTGATGTCTCAGTACCGATGCCTGTGTGATGGAACAGTCTGCACAATATAAATGGTAATGAAATGGTGACCTAATTTGTATAGTCGGAATATTCACCTCATGAATTGATTGATTCATTTACCAACATTGTGGGCTGACTGAGAAAATTAGATCTTGGTCATGGTTGATGAGGAGTAATGCCGATTTAGCTAACTTTCACGTATTGCTCCAATTAGGTAGTGCTGATTGCTCCATTTTAATCTCTGATGAAAGTGCAGCCCTCTGCAGAAACTTAGCTTTGTGGATTTTAAAGCTTCTGTGAGATGCTGTAAATGTTTCATTTAGTTGAATTTGGTTTAATGTAGAGGTACAACGCAGAAACAAGGCTTTCAGCCCACCAAGTCTGCACCGACTAGCGATCCCTGCACATTAACGCTATCCTACACACATCACGGACAATTTACAATTTACACTTATGCCAGCCAATTAACTTACAAACCTGTACATCTTTCAAGTGTGGGAGAAAACCGAAGATCTTGGAGAAAACTCAGGCGTTCACGGGGAAATCATACAAGCTCCGTACAGGCGGTCGCAATCGAACCTGATTCTCGGGAGCAGCAAGCGCTGTAAAGGCCCTGTCCCACTTTCCTGAGTTACTCACAAACTCTCCCGAGTTTTCCCCTTGATTCGAACTCAGAGAATTACAGTAATAGCCATTGGTAGGTACTCGGGGCTATTTTTGTTAACTCGTGAACATGTTGAAAAAACGTCCCGACTTACCTGATGCCCCGTGTTCCTATGGCTGGCATTACGAGCTGCTACGAAACGTCTACTGCCTCCTACGGCCTCCTACGAGCTCGCTACTGACATTCCCCGAGTTTGAGTCAAGGGGAAAACTCAGGAGAGTTCGTGAGTAACTCGGGAAAGTGGGACAGGGCCTTAAGGCACCAGCTCTACCGCTGCGCCACCGTGCCGCCTAGTGTTTGCATTAAACTGGATTTCAAAACCAGCAAGCTGATCTTTTGAGTCTTGCTTGTCAAATTTTAATGTTCAGAGTTTTATTAAAAGGTATCCTGTCCACCTCCCACGCCTTGGCTATAAGAATCAAGCTCTTCCTCTATTAGTTTGCAGTGCTTCTTAAATAAGAGAGCAAAGAAATACCACTTTACTATTGTATAAAAATATTCTCCTCGGATTTTTAGAAACCTAAATAGTCTTAGGTTTCTAAAACATTAGAAGAATCATCTTATGATGCTAGAGACAGGCTTTATATTTAAAGGCATTAGAAATGACAAAAAAGATTATTTTGATATTAAATGTGGTTTAATGTTTGAAATTATTATTAAAACACAAAGAATATGCAATACACCAGGAGACCAAGAAAACCATGCCCAAAGCCAAAGTAGTATCTAAACTGCTTATACACACTTCTCCTGGGACAATAACTAACTCCAAATTCAATAATAAAACATCTACATGTTAACATTAAAAAAAAACTGATTGTGTAGATGCCAGTATACCATTGGGGTTATCAAGTG
Organism: Amblyraja radiata; assembly: GCF_010909765.2. Taxonomy (NCBI): domain Eukaryota; kingdom Metazoa; phylum Chordata; class Chondrichthyes; order Rajiformes; family Rajidae; genus Amblyraja; species Amblyraja radiata. The sequence continues at coordinate 25,774,729 of NC_045971.1, read as the reverse complement.
GGCACCTCCCTTTACTAGTGTTTCGTTGAGTTAGACCCACGACACCACAGAAGGGTTCAACTGGACATCTGGACAGCTTCTGGACATCTGAATTTCCCTGAGGGGATCAATAAAGTATTTATTATTATTATTATTATTATTAACTGTTAGTTCTGGCATCCCAGAATCACCCCCCCTCAATATCTGCTCTCACCACTTATGCTACCAGTATCTACTAAAGAAAGGAAATAAAGATGATTAATTCACTCAAAGAAATGCTAAACACTTGCATTCTGCCCTACACTTATCCTAACTTATCATTAAACAATTGTAGTGCCACAAATATCAACCTCGCATATAATACAGTTACACGGAATACACTTACAAAGAAATACACATTCTGTTCATTATACATTTCCTTTCTGCCCCCAAATCCACACTGCAGTCTGACCTCATAGTAAAAGCCCTGTCCCACTGTACAAGTTCCTTCAAAGAGTTCTCCTGAGTTTTTACTCAGAGATTTATGGTAATGGCCGCTCACAGGTACTCGGGGCTCTCGTGGACATTTTTCAACATGTTGAAAAATCTTCACGAGTCTTCCAGAGCTTACCGCATTGCCCGAGTACCTGCCGTTAGCGTTACGAGCCGCTAAGAGACATCCCCGAGCTCCGACGTACCCGCTAGGTTCATTCTACATGCTTACCACGAGTTTAATTTTTTTTTAAACTCAGGAGAGGACTTGAATGAACTCGTACAGTGGGACAGGGCCTTAATGCTATAACTATGTGACTTGCACTCAGAGAACAGCTTTTCTAACCTCTGTATGTTTGAGAATACTTTCCAGTGGATGAAGCACTTTTGAAATGTAGTAATTGTTAAGAATTCTTAATTGTATTTAGTATTTCAAAATTTGGAAAGATGAATAATTTAATATGTTTTAATAGTCTTCTTCTTGCGTATGGCATGCACAGCCTAAAGTTATATTACAACTTGTTCTATTTGATCTTCTGTTTGTGCACGCCAGGTTAATTGCATTCGTCGAAACAGGGTGGACCACGTGAAGGTAGCAATCCCCCACCCTGTTTTAATAGTGTTATTAATGGTTTCTGAATGTCACGGACATTCATAAGTATTCTAGGCATTTTATCAACTTGCTGAGCCGGGACCTTGGCTGAGTTGGCTGTCTAAAAGTTGGTCCAACTGGCTGGAGTTTTGCGGATGTTTTCAACCTTTCATTTTTACAGTCTAAGATTGTCACCTACTTTTAAAGGACATCCATAATACTGGAGCCCATGAAGAGCAAGGTGACATGCCACAACCACTACCGACCAGTGGCACTCACGTCTGATGTGCTGAAGTGCCTCAAGAGATTGATATGCTGTTAGTCATCTCCTGTGTTTGTATTAATCTGGAAGCACTTCAATTCACTTGCTGTCACAATGAATACGATCTCGCTGGCATTCCACTCTGCACTGGACCACTTCGACAGAAGGAGCGCATGTCAGGCTGTTGTTCATTAACATGTGGGTGGCACAGACGGTGGAGCTGCTGCCTCACAGCACCAGAAACCCGGGTTCGATCCTGACCTCGGGTGGGCTGTCTGTGTGGAGTTTGCACGTTGTCCCTGTGCGCCACGTGGGTTTCCCCCAGGTGCTCTGGTTTCCTCCCACATCTGAAAGACACGAAGGTTTGTACATTAATTTGCCTCTGTAAATTGTTTGGAGAGTAGGAAAGTGAGATAACATAGAACTAGTATGAATGGGTGCTACACTATTGTCTATTTATCAAGCTGTAGTCACAACTCCGAACCACAACTGTGCATTGGCACTGAACTACTATAGACTGCACTGCTAAGCTTGCACCGGATTATCTAGAATAACTAATGTATAGTATTTTTTATGTTATGTTGTTGCGTTAATGTTCCTGTAAAGTAAGAACGGCATTGTTCTGCTCCCGGTTCATGTGACAGTTAAATAATAGACAATAGACAATAGGTGTAGGAGTAGGCCATTCGGCCCTTCGAGCCAGCACCTATTTTCTCCGCTATTTTTAAGAGCCCTATCTAGCTCTCTCTTGAAAGCATCCAGAGAACCTGCCTCCACCGCCCTCTGAGGCAGAGAATTCCACAGACTCACCACTCTCTGTGAGAAAAAGTGTTTCCTCGTCTCCGTTCTAAATGGCTTACTCCTTATTCTTAAACTGTGGCCCCTGGTTCTGGACTCTCCCAACATCGGGAACATGTTTCCTGCCTCTAGCGTGTCCAAACCCTTAACAATCTTATATGTTTCAACACTCTTGGCTCTCATGACTCTCGAGTTGACTTGCAATTTGATATCAGTTATGGCCAGCAAGCCCTGCAAGGCCTCCCCAGTGATGAAAGGGAATACATTATACAGCAACATTCTCACTGCAGGTCCTCCCTGGGATATGAACACCAAACGTGTGGACACCCCAAACATACGAAGGAGTGATTGATTGGCCGGTGGACGGATGTGGACGGCTTTGTTGGCTCCTGCACTCCTGCCTGGGGGGAACAGGACATTTCTGCCTGCTGTCGCTTCTCAACCCCTAGCCATCCCTTCTGTCTTTTGAGCTGTGACAATCGGAGGGGGGGGTTGGCGGAGGCCAGAAGAGCTGGGAGCAGAGTCTATGAGACAGGTTGCAGACACCTATCCTGTGCTAATCACACTTGCCATCCTTCCAAACATTGCCTATCCATGATGCTGCTGCCCAAGTGTCTTCAAGATGTCATTTGTACCACTTCCTCTGGCAGCTCATCCCCATATATTCACCACCCTCTATGAGGGGTAGAAAGCTTGCCTCTTAAGCCTCTTTTAAATCTTTCCCCTCTCACCTTAAACCTTTGCCATTTCAGTCTCCCCTACCCAGGTGAAAAGACTGTGCCAATTCACCCTACGTATCACCCTCATGATTTTCCATACATGTTTAAGGTTTTTCCACCAGCCTCCCATGCTCCAGGGAACCAAGTCCTAGTCGATCCCACTTCGCCTTGTAACACAAACCCTCCAGTGCCGATAACATCCTCAGAAATCTTTTGTTACCCTTTCCAGTTTAATGGTACGCTTTCTCTAGCAGGGCAAATAGAATGGAAGAGTAGAAGCAATCACTCTGTGAAAAACTGTTATCTCCGAGAAATTGTCTCATTTAGCTTTCCTGCCAAAAACTCTCTAAATGGTTACAGCATTTTAACGAACCTTACACACAATTTTAGCTGACTTGCACTTTTTGCAACTGTATGAATAAAGGACATTTGTTTCAGCAGCTTGGCAAATAGAACATAGTTTAGCGGATAAAATATGTAGGAAGGAACTGGAGATGCCGGTTAACGAAGATAGACACAAAATGCTGGAGTAAAGAGGCTGTCCCACTTGGGCGACCTAATCCGCGAGTTCTGGCGAGTTTGCCCTCGACTCGTACTCGCAGCATGGTCCTAGGAGGTCCTTGTAACTCTCCTTCATGCTCGAGAGTAGTCCCCGTGTACCCGACGCCTCAGCTAGGTCGCGGCATATTTTTCAACATGTTGAAAAATGCCCGCGAAGAAAAAAAGGTTGCCATGGTTACTCGTAGGTTTAGTCGTAGTAGGTCATGGTAGGTCGGCATGTTAGTCATAGGTAATCGAGGGTAGTTGAAGATAGTCTTCATCATAGTCGAAGGGAGGTCGAAGGAGATTGAAGGAGGTCGTCTTCACTCTCTACTATTCGGTGTCCAATATTCCCGAAGTTAGTCGTAGCTAGTCGAAGCTGGTCTTCTACATAGTCGAGGGAGGTCTTCAACATCACATTTTTTCAAACTCTCCTAAACTCTTCTAAAGTCGGCAATTAGGTCGCCCAAGTGGGACAGCCCCTTAACTCAGCGGGACAGGCGGCATCTCTGGAGAGAAGGAACGGGTGATGTTTCGGGTCGAGACCCTTCTTCAGAATAGTTTAACACCCAGGATTGGATTAAACAGACAATGTTGGTAACAATTTATGTTGCAGCTTTCAAAGAAACAGCTGCCATCTAATTGCAGAATCTTTTTCTAAACTATGGTGAAAGGAGGTACCAATGACTGAAGTATATTTCTGATATCACTTTGATATTTTCAGGCTTTAGACTTTAGAGATACAGCCTGGATACAGGCCCTTCAGCCCACCAAGTCCACGCTGACCAGCGATCACCCCGTACACTAGCACTATCCTACATACCAGGGACAATTTACCAAAGCCAAATAACCTACACACCTGTACGTCTTTGGAGTGTGGGACGAAACCGGAGCACCCACACGGTCACAGAGAGAATGTACAAACACCGTACTGACAGCACCCGTAGTCAGGATCGAACCCGGGTCTCTGGTGTTGTAAGGCAGCAACTCTACCGCTATGCCACCGTGCCGTCCCATTTTCACTGCAGAGTATTTGACCAAACCTCGGTATATGTACCATTTATCATGACCAAAAAGCAAATTGGTTTTGCTCCAATCAGTACAGCATCCCCTACTGCTTGTGAAGCCTTTTAAGTGTTGTAAATGGCAATAGCTTTTCTCTTAAATCAAATTTTGCCTAGAATACAAATGGTGCAATGTTGCAAGTGTTACAGGATTCATCCATCACACATGCGGAAATTGAAAAGAATCTTTTGGGCTTAGATTTTCTTTTCGCTGAGGTTCAGTAGCATGAGACAGAAGTAACAAAATGAAGAAAAACTGCTCTGTGACTCAACTGCAGCCTTTGAATTTTATTGACACTTCATGAATAGAGATCTGATTTATAGGCTAGCAAAAGTGTCTGTGACCATGGCCAAACCTTTCCAGCTCTTTGCCATCTTTTAATGCACCAGAATCCCACACTTTTACACTAAGAGAAGGTTATACTAAAGGGTGGTGAGTCTGCGGAGTTCATTGCCACAGATGGCTGAAGTAATGGATACTTTTAAGATGGCGATTGACAGATTCTTGATTAGTACGGGTGTCTGGGGTTATGGGGCGAAGGCAGGAGAATGGGGTTGAGAGGGAAAGATAAATCAGCCATGATTGTATAGCGGAGTTGACGATGGGCCGAATGGCCTAATTATGCTCCTAGAAGTTATGAATTTATATAAATCATTGCAACAAGAACAAAAATAGATTCACAAGCATTTCCTGGTGTTTATGAACTAAGAATAGTTTTCAGGCAATAATTGCAAGCACAGATCATTTTGAAGTCCTCTAAATTTCAGTGTACACGCTGAAGATGATTCTTCAAATTGTCCATGTTATTGTCAGTAAATAACGGTCGCAATGGCAAAGTGATTTCTTGTCATCGAACACAACGGAAAATTGAATCTCCCATTGATTGTGAAATTTCCTTCAACTCGCTGTTGTTATTCTAGATACTCTGCTGAATAGTCCACTGGCACATCAGTCGGCTCCATCAAAAAAATCTATTCATTGAAACTGTTGTTGCTGCTTGTAGTCTTTCAGCAATTTAAGAAAATGAATCTTCTGTTTCATGGGATGTGGTCACCCCATGCCCTTGCCATGTGGAACACATGGGCAGCACAGTGGTGCAGCTGGTAGAGCTGCTGCCTCACAGCACTAGAGACCTGGGTTCAATCCTGACCTCAGGCGCTGTCTGTGTGAAGTTTGCACCTTCTCCATGTGCCCACATGGGTTTCCTCCAGGTGCTCTGGTTTCCTCCAACATCCCAAAGACATGCGGGTTTGTAGTTTAATTGGCCTCTGTAAATTGCCCCCTAATATGTGGGGAGAGGGAAAAGGAACATAGAACTAGATGATAGACACAAGAAGCTGGAGTAACGCAGCAGGACAGGCAGCATCTCTGGAGAGAAGGAATGGGTGATGTTTCGGGTCGAGACCCTTCTTCAGACTTCTCGACCTGAAACGTCACCCATCCCTTCTCTCCAGAGATGCTGCCTGTCCCGTTTAAACCAGTATCTGCAGTTCCTTCCTGCACATCATCATCATCATCGGCGGTCACTCGAAACGAGTAAGACTGTCCTCTCCTCTGCATAGGATCGTCACTACTTGTGGGGTCTGCAGATGTCTGTAGAGGCCGATCCACGATCCACACACCTTTGTGCAACGTGGGCAGTGGAGACTGACGGTGGTTGGTAGTCATCGAGCCCCCTTCTCTCTTTCCTTAAGGTACTGTCGCTTTGTCTCTGCGACACGGCGTAGTTCTGTTTCATGACGTGCAGCTCCTCCCTGCACGGATTTCCTCCAGGAGTGCCTGTCCATTGCAATGTGCTCGATGTGAGGTGGAATTTCTTCAGACTGTTCTTGATGTTGTCCTTGAAGCGTTTCCTTAGCCCGGCGGGGTGTCGCCGAACTTCCTTCAGTGGAGTACAGGATTTGTTGAAGGAGACGTGTGTTGGACATGCGGATGACATGGCCAGTCCATCGAAGTTGGTACTGCATTATTGTGGTGGTGATGCTGGTCATGTTGGCTTCCTACAAAACGCTGATGTTGGTGTGTTTGTCCTCCCAGCTGATCCTCAGAATCTTTCGTGAGGACCTTTGATGGTATTGTTCCAGGGCTCTCAGGTGCCTGCTGTAGGTAGTCCATAACTCGGCTCCATACAACAGGGTGGGGAGGACAACGGCTCTGTAGACCAGCAGTTTTGTTTGAGCCTTTAGGTCTCAAGAGCTAGTCACATGGAGGTCACAAGGCAACATAGAGCTAGTGTGAATGATAGATCGATGGTCGGCGTGGTCTCGGTGGGCCAAAGGGCCTGTGTCCATGCTGTATCTCTAAACTAAACTAAAATAACCACAATTAGATGCTACAGCTGTATCCACGATTTACCCTGTTTGAGCTGTCCATTATTATTTCAGCTGCTTTCTTTTATACGAGTGAGTTTTGGGAGGCCAGAATTAGATCATGTACCGTTTCTCTGTACTTAAATGATGAGAATCTCTACAGCTGAAATGAATGATTTTACAAGTGCCATCCATCATTCCAGTAGATGACCTAAGGCAGTAATCCAGGTAATAAAACACGTAAAGTGACACAAGAAAACTATGCTCTCTTACAGTAAATGCTAGATTTCAGTCACAAAGTTAACAGTAAAAAATGCCTCAAGCATTAGTTTTTGGTGATAAAATTAAGAATAGTATTGTGTACAGAACATGTGGTACAGTGGCACAGCTGGTACAGCTGCTGCCTCACAGAGCCAGAAACACAGCTTCATTCTTGGCCTCGGGTGCTGCCTATGTAGAGTTTGCACGTTCTCCCTGTGACCACATGGGTTTCCTCTGGGTGCTCCGATTTCCTCCCACATCCCAAAGGCATGCGCGTTTGTAGGTTTATTGGACTTTGTAAATTGGCCCAATTCTGGGCTCCAATCTTCCTGTAAATGCGTAGCATGTTTACAGCATAGTCTGAAGAAGGGTCCTGATCTGAAACGTCACCTGTCTATGTTCTCCTGAAATGCTGCCCGCTGAGCTACTCCAACACACTGTCCCTTCTTTTGTAAGCCAGCAGCTGCAGTGCCCTTATGCTGTCTGTGTGGAGTTTGCAGAACTATTTGGCTTTCCTGCAGGCTACTTTGGTTTCCTTTCACATCCCAAAAATGTGCTAGTCGGCTAACAGGCTAATGTAATTTGTCTCTATGGTGTTATGTGCATGGTAGAAGAATCAAGGGGAGCTGATAGGCATGTGAGAGAGAATAGATCTATAGGAAAATAAATGGAGGCGCTGGACATTGGGAATGGTACAGACTTGATGAGCCAAATGTCAGTGTCCTATGACAAAAACACGAAATACCGTGTGAATTAACGTTGGAGAATTTCTCATTCTTGACCTCTTTACATCCTCCAGGTGTGGCATGGGGTGGCACAGTGGCGCAGCGGTAGAGTTGCTGCCTTGGAATCCTACTCCTGACAGATGTTGGGTCACCTATCCTGTCAATGCCCCCTCTCTTGCTTAGGCCAGGTGAATACCACAGATTGATCCTGCATGTTATCACCGGGTACCACTGTGCATATTTACAACATAAAGTCATAGAATCTTTTCCTAGGCCCCCTTCGGTCATGGCTGACCATGAATGCCCCCAGGGTGCTATTCCCTATATGGAGGACGCCTGTGCGTGATTTTGTTTAACGTGGGGAGACTGGTTCACAGACAACCACCCCACGGTCCTTGACAGATCTGGGTCAGGATCTGGTGGCATGGAGTCCAAGACGGCTGGAGACCCTTTTCTGCGGCCGCCTACAACCCCCCCCCCCCCCCCCCCCCTTCCCAGCCGTTGTGATGCTCCACTAAGATCAGCCATCGTCCTCCACCTGTTCCACCGCTGAGGTCTTGGTTGGATTGCTCTTTGTCAGAGACCTCCCTCTCGACATTACCGCCACGGGTGGCCCTACCAGGAGCAAAGCTCCAGACGGCATCGCTCTCAGGATCTCAGGCCCACCACTCAGCTTCTCCACCACGACAAGGTGACAATCCATGGAGAAGTAGAATCATACATCACAGAAATAGGCCCTTCGACCCAACTTGCAAATACCGACCAAAATGCCCCATCTACGTTAGTCCCAACTGCCTGGCTCATATCCCTCTAAAACATTTCTCGCTGCATAACTGCCCAAATGGCTTTTAAATGAAAAGCATTCATTTTCATTCTCAAAGGCATCCTTTGGTTTAGTTTATTGTCATGTGTGAAAAGCTTTTTTTTGTTTTGTGCTGTTCACTCAGTGCAAAGACTATGATTACAATCAAGCCATTCTATTGGAAATAAAAAAAACACCAGGTTAATTAGAGCTAAAGTCAGGAAGGGCAGTGGATCATTGGGGATTGGTTGACGCCCATATTTTATGCAGCCCTCTCTTGCCCACTGACCCAGCAGACCTGAAGTAATTATATGTTTAATCAGGTCACCCAGCTGCTTCTCTGCTCAATACTTCCAGCAAAGCTGAGCTTGGGAGCCAACACTGTTCGTCAATGCTGATGTTCTTGCCAGCAAGCCTTGGAAACCAGGACAGGGGCATAGCTTGAAGATGAGACGGGCAAACGTTAAAGGAGGTGTGTGGGGCAGAGTGTGGTGGGGTCTGGAATGTGCTATTAGGAATGGTGATCTTAGTTTAATTTAGTTTAGTGAGGTACAGCGCGGAAACAGGCCCTTCGGCCCACCGGGCCCGCGCAGACCAGCGTTCCCCGCACATTAATACTATCGTACACCCACTAGGGCCAATTTTTACATTTACCAAGCCAATTAACCTACAAACCTGTACGTCTTTGGCGTGTGTGAGGAAACCGATGATCTCGGGGAAAACCCATGCAGGTCACGGGGAGAACGTACAAACTCCGTACAGACAGCACCCGTAGTCAGGATGGAACCTGGGTCTCCAGCGCTGCATTCGCTGTAAGGCGCCAACTCTACCACTGCGCCACCGTGACCGCTAGATAATACATTGATGTTTAAGAGGCTTATAGATAGGCACAATGATATGGAGGGAATGGAGGGATATGGATCACGTGCGGGCATAGAAGATTAGTTTATCTTGGCATCATCTTCAGCACAGATATTTGGGGGCAAAGGGCCTGTTCCTGTGCTGTACTGTTTTATATTTTATGATGACAGAAGTACTGAATATTACTATGTTGTAAAAAAGATGAAACATTGAGACATTTTTATTTTAAATGAGATGTATTTTTTCAATGATCTTTTAATGTTCGGCTTCTTATCAAGCTTTAAAAGACTGCTATTAAATTCCCAACATTCAGGAGTTGAGAAATTGGACGCACTAGCATACGGTTTTTATGAACATTGGTTTAGGTTGTACGCGCAATCAATTCCAGATTAAGTAGCATCCTTCAGGAAAGTAGCCAAGCCTGCGACATTCACCTTGGTGAGGTTCAGGTTCAGTCACGTGCCTGATGATATCATCATCTGTGCAGAAGCCTATCAATGACCTTCATTTATCAGCAAAGACTCCACAGTCATTCATCAAAGCACATGAATTGAAGGGTCCTAATCCTAATAAGGTCATAAGGAATAGGAGTGGAATTAGGCCATTCGGCCCATCAAGTCTACTCCACCATTCAATCATGGCTGATCTATCTCTCCCTCCTTACCCCATTCTCCTGCCTTATCCCGATAGCCTTTGACACCCGTACTAACCAACACTTTGTATCTTTTTGTGAAGTCTGAAGGGTCCAAACCAGGAACGTCACCTATCTATATTCTCCAGGGAAGCTGCCTGACCCACTGAGTTACTTCGGCACTTTGTGTCCTTTAACGATGGTGAAAACCTTCTTAACAGTATAGTTTATTGTGTAATTCCATCAATTATTGCATGTCACTTATCGTTAATGTTAAACAGAGAGCCAATTTAGAGCATGATACAAGGATGAAATCCAATTCCTCAGCAAATAATTTGTGCTATGCTACCCACTCATTAAGACCATACGATCACAAGACATAGGAGCAGAATTGGGCCATTCAGTCCATTGAGTCTACTCTGCCATTCAATCATGGCTGATCTATTTTTCCCTCTCAACACCATTCCCTTGCCTTCTCTTGTTGTTTAATCCTAATGGTTGTTATCTTTGTGTAAAGAAGACCTGACAAAGGCTCAGTGCTCTACAGATTCTTTGGACGTTGCAATAAAAATGTCAATAAGTACAAGAAATGTTCGGCAGCTGCTGGCAAAACAGTCAGAATAGAAAACTTGTATAAAGATTTTCTGTATCGTTCATCTCTTGTCAAGACATGCATTTCACAAACTTAGCGTACGACAAGGCACGAAGTATTTTTTACTTTTACAAATACAGAAGCAGGTGTTCAACATCTATAACGTTTGCGGAAGCCAACACAGAATAATAAAGTAGACTATTTAATTCTGATCACACATTTCATTCATTTTCGAGGAGACTGCGGCTAAGCAAGCACAGACCCAAAGCACTTTAGTTTTGAATAACAATATGAGATATTTGCATTTGAAATGACCAATTACAATGTTGTACGACAAAGTAAGTTTCCATTATTACAATTCAGATCATTAGAGTAAAAAAAAACGAAGAATCCATAATAAAACAATAAACTGCTTAATGTATCCCGGTTATGGCAGTTTTTACACGTCATGGTTCTAACACTTCAATTGTGTTATGTGGTTTTAAGTGTCTTTTCATGCAATAACAGTGCAAATTAAAAACATTTTTTGGTCAATATTAACTTTAACCAGACAGCCATTGTGAGTACAAAATGGGAATGGGAGGAAAGATTGGGCAGAGGAAATTATAAGCAAAGCTTCTTCTGTGACGATAAGACTTGGCTCACAATATCTCTGCTCTGTTGTAATATTTTTAGACGTTAGACTTTAGAGATACACTGCGGAAACAGGCCATTCGACCCACTGAGTCCGAGTTGATCAGCGATCATCCCGTACACTTGCACCATCCTACACACTAGGGGCAATTTACAATTTTACCGAATCCAATTAACCTACAAACCTGTACGTCTCTGGAGTGCGGAAGGAAACTGGAGCACCCGGAGAAAACCCTCACGGACATGGGGAGCACATGCAAACTCTGTACAGACAGCACCTGTAGTCAAGGTTAAACCCAGGTCAATGGCACTGTAGGACAGCAACTTTACTGCTGTGCCACTGTGCTGCCGCTTTGCTTTGCTAGGCTTTGTTCATTTGTCGTAAAAAATGAGTGAGACATTCAGTACACACCGAACCATCCACAAAACACAACTGAGCATAAACCAGAGAACGTTTTTGTGACCTATTTCAACTTGACTATCGGCCATGGAGTTTTCAAATACGAAAAGCAGAATGTTGGTTAAAAAAAGGACGGACCGAAAGTTTATATTGACAATGTTTGAATGCATTAAAATGAGGTTGTAATTAAAAACAACGTTTGCTATAACAACATTTAAAAGGCATTTAGACAGGTTCATGGATAGGAAAAGTTTTGAGAGATATGGGCAGGTGAGACCATCATAGATGGAAGATCTTGGTTGTAATGGGCAAGTTGGGCTGAAAGGCCTGTTTCCTTGCTGTATGACTAAAATGGACAAAGGGGAAACGAAACATGTATTTCAGCTGCATCTTTTGCTCTGCGCAGGGTAGATCAAGGCAAGGAAATTAAAACTGTTGAAGGGCAAATTGTTTCAATAATACTCAACATATTCAGTTGAGTATGATCAGTCTGAAGAAGGGTCTCGTCCCGAAATGTCACCTATTCCTTCGCTCCATAGATGCTGCCTCACCCGCTGAGTTGCTCCAGCATTTTTGTCCACCCTCAACATATTCTGATATGTTTGAATGTTCGAAAAGGTCCATGTATTTTGATATTTAGTTCATTTAGTTTAAAGATACAGGCCCTTCGACGACCAGCGAACCCCACACATTATCACTATCCTACACACACTAGGGACAATTTACATTTATACCAAGCCAATTAACCTAGACGTCTTTGGAGCGTGGGAGGAAGCAGAAGATCTCGGAGAAAGCTCACACGGTCACGGGGAGAACGTACAAACTCCGTGCAGACAGCACCCGTAGTCGAACCCAGGTCTCCAGCACTGTAAGGCAGCAACTCTACCGCTGCGCCACCCTGCCGCCATATGTTTGTATGTTTGGGGAGGTCCATGCATTTTGATAGGTTTGAGCAGCTCTATCTGCATCGGGGCATGTGGCAGCATCCAGAATGCAGAGTGCGGTCACAGAACAGAGACTGATTTGGCATCAAATCACTCAAAAAGACAATCGACAATAGCGATACCATGATATTCAGGTCTGGGATAAATTGCTGAATTATACTAAAGACTTTAATACTGATTAGTTGTAAGAGGCTCATCTAAGACTGAGAATCAACTATGCTCCTGGATTTTGTTCGTTCCCTAGGGCAGTTTAATGAGCAACCTCAGTTCCTAAGCCATTTATATTCAAACCATGTTACATGTATATCCTGCAGTGAACGGCAGATCTCATGTAGGTATGGCCATCTGTATATCGCATGTGGCTCCAGGGGCTGTTCAAATTTGTCCCTCTTTAGGACAATGTCTTTAATAAGATCTCGACACCCATTGTTACAAAATACAATTGTCCCCATTTTCCTTCTATAATGCTGCATATTATATAATAGAATAAGAACTAAAAGCACGTTCATTTGTCTCTATCTCGCAATTCGCTATATTTCTCGTTTCCCTTTCCCCTGACTCTCAGTCTGAAGAAGGGTCTCGACCCGAAACATCACCCATTCCTTCTCTCCAGAGATGCTGTCTGACCCGCTGAGTTACTCCTGGTTTTTGTGTCTATCTTCGGCTTCTGATATGATACGATAGAACTTTGTTTATCCCAGGTGGGAAATTGAACCAGCATCTGTAGTTCCTTCATTTGTAAGCCAGATATAACTTGGGATTCAGTTGAATGGAACAAAGGCAATTGGAGAGAATATATATTAATTTGTATATTTTAAGTAAATGACCTGTCAAACTGTCTTTTGGATATGTCTACATAAATATATTTTGAAAAGTATTCACATACTAAGATACTGAGATCAGATGGTTATAAGGTGGCAGCGTGGATGGGGCATTGGCTGAGAATGGTACAATGACTCAATATTTACCAACCACAGTTATCATAACCTGGTGAGCATCCAAATATAATGTCAACATGAACCAAATTAGTGGGGAGTTGAAGTTGTACTTCAAGGCTACAGCACTAGTTCAACATTCAATCTGTTCCTCATTGGTGCAGGAAAAGGATCCTGGTTATCCTTTAGTGCCAGTGGACGGTTGAGAGGAAAGATGGGAGAAACTCAAAGGCAACCATCTTAGCCCCCTTTTTCTTTTGGTAGAAATGCGGCATGAGTGGTATTAAATGCAAATGGCCGTACACGTCTTTGTTACGCCGATAACTACATAAATACAGGTGCACAACCTTTTATCCGGAGTTCCGGAAACCGAAAAGCTCCGAAAACCGGACATTATTTCCAGGATGTCGTCTGCACACCAAAGCTCGCGTTTGGCGCCAAACTTGACCCGAAACGACCCACGGTCAACCCAGGTCTGTACTACTGTAGCGGCTGCCTCCTCCCCGGAGACCGGGGAGACACATAAACATCTGTAAATCATTGCTTAAATGTTAGTCAGTTAGTTTGGAGGGCTTTTATGTGAAGGGGGGGGGGGGTGAAGGGGGAAACTTTAATTCTTAGTCCCCTACCTGGTCGGAGAGGCGGGGAGCGGGCAATGCCTTACCGGGGCGCCGTGCAGTAAGCTCCGGAGCGCAGTGGCCGCCGACTCCCAACATCACGGAGCTTGGGCTGCGAGCGTCCGGCCGCGGGCGGCCCCGGTTGTAGCTCCGACCCCGGCAACTCTACCCCTGGCTGTGCGGCGCTCCAAATCCAGCGCCGCCCGCGACCGGACGCCCGCAGCCCCAGCTCCGGAGCTTACCGCACGGCGACCCGGTAAGGCATTGCCCGCTCCCCGCTGGCATCCCAGCGCTGTGGCCGCCGACTCCCAACATCGCGGAGCTGGGGCTGCGGGCGTCCGGCCGCGGGCGGCGCTGGATTTGGAGCGCCGCGCAGCCAGGGGTAGAGTTGCCGGGGTCGGAGCTCCAACCGGCGCAGCCCGCGGCCGGACGCCCGCAGCCCCAGCTCCACGATGTTGGGAGTCGGCGGCCACAGCGCTCCGGAGCTTACTGTAAGGTATTGCCTGCTCCCCGCCTCTCCGACCAGGTAGGGGACTAAGAATTAAAGTTTCCCTATTTACCCCCCCCCCCCCCCACCACATAAAATCCCTCCAAACTAACTGACTAACATTTAAGCAATGATTTACAATGATTCCCCGGTCTCCGGGGAGGAGGCAGCCGCTCCAGACTTTTCAAGCCGCCCGCGCTACCTACCTAATCTACGCTAAAAATCTTCAATTCCGAAATCCGAAAAATTCCGAAATCCGAGAAGTGTCTGGTCGCAAGGCTTTCGGATAAAAGGTTGTGCACCTATAATAGAAACATTAGCCTGTTTGTCTCTTTGAGTCTGTTCTGCATTTAATCCAAATGTGTAGGAAGGAACTGCAGATGTTGGTTTAAACCTAAGATAGACACAAAAAGCTGGAGTAACTCAGTGGGACAGGCAGCATCTCTGGATAGAAGGAACGGGTGATGTTTTGGGTCGAGAACCTTCTTCAGACTATGTGTTTGGTTCAACTCTACCTTCCCTCCGGAAATAGTCTGAAGAACGGTTCCGACGCGGTCCTTTTTCTCCAGAGATGTTGCCTGACCTGCTGAGTTACAATAGCATTGTGTGTCTCTCTCTGGTATAAACCAGCATCTGCAGTTCTTTTTTATTAACTCATATTCCTGAGTTCCCTTAGTGTACAACAAATCTACAAACACGCGCCTTGAATACAACCAACAACTAACCGTTCACAGCCCTGTCAGGTAGAGTTCCAATAACTTGCAATTGTCTGAGTAGAAATGTTCTGGTCATCACCGTTCCCAATTTTCTCCCAAATTAACTTCCCTGTCGCCCCACCCTACTCCCCCCCCCCCCCCCCCCCCCCCCCCCCCCCACCCCGTCCTCCCCCCACCCCACCACTGTTTTGGGACCAATAGACCCTAAATTTTACTTCGCAGTCACGTGAGTGACTACGTGAAGAACCCCGCCAGGACGCATGCGTGTCATATCACTTTCACACTTGCGAAACGACAGGCGGGGTGGAGCGTTCCCCCGCAGCAGTAAGTTTGAAACCGCGACCTGCAGGTAAGTGATTTACTCTGCGGTAGTTTTTGTCCCCGCGCTGTTTTTACACAGGGGGGGGGAAGCTGGACAAAATAGTGTCCACAAGTGCTGCGAGTAAAGCTGGCTGGGGAGGTCCGCGAAGTTGCGGGAGCCAGCAGCAGCTGAAGGCACAAGCCCCGTAAGTGGGATCAGCTGTGCCGACATTTGGTCCCGCGCCGGCCAGAACACCACGGCCGGGCGGGAGACTATTCAGAATGGGGCCGTCGACTTTGACAAGTCGAAAACGGCAGGAGGCGGGGTGGAACGACGTTCCCCCGTAGCGACAATTTAAACCAGGACCTGCAGGTAAGAGTACTCTGCGGTCTTTGGGTGTTTTCCCATGCTGATTACAGGTAGGGAGCATGGAAAAGTCGAAGAAACCAACGAGGGCTGCGACAAAGCTGGTGGGCCAGCAGCGGCCAGCGGCACTTGAATCACCTATAATGGGATCAGCTGTGCCCGATGTCGCCTCCGCACCGGCCAGATCCACTCCGCGGCCGGGCGGTAAGGCAAAACAAAAAACCATCAAAGTCGTGGACTCAGATGAGTCCGACTTTGAGCAACCGCGGGCGGCCAGCGACCGTGAGCGCTGGAACCGGATGGAGCGGTGTGTGGAGCATTTGCTCCAACGTGACAGGCTCCGGGAGATGGAGTCGAGTCACTGTGGGCTCTATGTAAAACCCACAGCAGCACCTCTTGTAGGGCTGCACAGTGCTTCTCCCTCGTCAGAGGGGAGTACTGGGGGTCAGTTCTGGGCTGATCCTGAAGAGGGGTTTGCAGAACAGAAATCAAGTGTGCAGGGGGTGCAGGAACGTGGAAAATCTACTGGACATGGTGTCCAACTTCATACAGCCAGACCAGACTGGCCAAAACCTGGAGGACACCTGACACCGGGTAACTGTATATCCCTGAATGTTCCTGTAATAAATAATTGTATATGGAAACTCCTAAACAGCGGGGATAACAGCTTTCACCCGCACAGTGGATGAGAAGGACATGTCGCAGGACCAACAGGATGCACTGGCACTGCTTTGCAACACACGGCCATAGACAGCACCCTTATGCACCCACCAGTAGAACAAGACCGACTGGTGAAAGCTCGAAGGTCCGGTACACCAAACATGAGTCTTTCTTAGGCCATGGCCCAGACCGGCCTTCTTGGAAGATACGCAAACCTCCAACATCAACCAAACCACAAACCCAGACACCGACGCCTCAACATCAACGAAGGATTTACAAAAATAAGTAAACCTGCCACTGGTAACTATGGAGGTAGGTGGGTCTGGTTCCCTACAAATTGCAGGGAGCATGGAGGTTGAGGGGAGATTACTCTCCTTTCTGGATGCATGGAGTATGTTAACTACCGATACTTATATTAAGCAGTATCCAGGGATATACAATAGAATTATACACAAGTACAGCCCTCCAGTTCAACATATACCGAACCGAATGTTCGTACTTTCCGGTAAAGAAAAATCAGAAGCGCATGCTGAACTGGAGCGGCCTTACGCAAAAGGGGTAATTGAAAAATCCCAACACGTACCGCTAGAATTCGTGTCCAATATCTTTACCAAAAACAAAAAAGATGGTGGTTGTCGCATCATCATGGATCTGACCAAATTGAATACATTTGTGCAATATATTCATTTTAAAATGGAAACCTTTGTTACTACTAAACAATTGATTTCCAAAGGTTACTTCATGGCTAGCACGATTAAAAAATGCTTACTATTCAGTGCCTATACGAGGTGACCACAGATGTTACTTAAAATTCAACTGGATGGGACAGCGTTGGCAGTATAGAGCGCTGCCAAATGGGTTAACATCAGCCCCCAGGCTGTTCACTAAAATTTTGAAACCAGACCTAGCGTTTCTACGGAAACTAAAACACATGGTCATGGCATATCTAGATGACATACTTATTGTGGGCAAAACTTTGGAATTGGCCAAACAAACTGTAACAGCCACAAAACAGTTATTTGAAAAACTGGGGTTTATTATCCATCCAGTTAAATCTAAATTAACGCCTTCCACTACTATGGACTATTTGGGGTCCACCATTGACTCAGTTCACATGTCGGTGACTTTGCCAAAGGGAAAGGCTATAGACTTAATAGAGGCTTGCAATAACCTCATTGACATCAGTAACCGTCCATCAGATTGGTAGCAAAAGTAATTGGCAAAATGGTGGCTGCTTTTCCAGCCACACAATTTGGACCTTTACATTACCAAAATTTACAGAGAGCAAAAATACAAGCACTCAAAATCAATGCTAGTCATTTTGACAGACCAATGAAGCTACCAATCAAAGCTATAATGGAACTAAAATGGTGGATAGATAACATTTGGCTTTGTTTCAATCCAATCATTATCAGCAACCCTTCTATGGTGCTACATCATGTGACAATCTGGCTAATACAATTTGGCAGTGGTGTATCCAGAGAGATATTTGGTATCAGCTACTTACCTACCAGGTAAACTAAATTTAGTGGCAGACACCAGGTCACGCAAATTTAATGAAAACACCGAATGGATGTTGAATAAAAAGTATTTGCTGATATTACAGCACGATATGGAACACCAGATATCGATCTATTCGCATCCAGGCTTAATCACCAGTTATCAAACTATGTTTCGTGGGAACCAGACCCTGGGGCAGCGGCGACAGATGCATTTTCGCTGCATTGGGAGGGGGGGGGGGGGGGGGGGAATTGTTTATTTATGCATTCCCTCCTTTCTGCCTCATCAGTCGGGTATTAAGGAAAATACAACAAGACTCTGCTTCTGGTATTTTGGTAGTACCCGATTGGCCTACTCAACCATGGTTCCCAGTGATACTGAACATGGTATTAGAACCATGTATCACCATCCCGAATAGACCAGACTTATTGGTTCATCCCGTAACAAGGGATAGCCACCCATGCCATAACTATTTGAATTTATTAATTTGTAGAGTTTAAAAATACCACTACTACAGCTGGGACTGACGGACCGAACAGTGAACATGATTTCGGCGGGCCACAGACAGTCCACCAAAAAACAGTATCTGGTCTATATCAGGAAGTGGGAGATGTATTGTCACAAAAACAGCATCACCTACAGAGATATGAACATCCCGTCTGTTCTGGAATACCTGGCAGGCCTCCATTATGATGAGGGGCTCAGTTATAGTGCCATCAACTGCGCCAGAAGTGCCCTATCAACTTATCTATGGCAAGGAACAGAGCGTCACTCTGCTGGGACTCACCCACTGCTAACAAAACTTATGAGGGGAATTTTTAATACCAATACCCCAAGAACCAGGTACTCCCAAATATGGGATGTGAGTATTGTCCTGAAGGTGCTCAGGAATTGGTCTCCAGCAACAGCTCTGTCCCTACATAGACTGACATTAAAAACAGTCATGCTAATGGCATTGGTCACGGCACAAAGGGTACAGTCATTACATAAATTAAGACTGGACAACATGACTTCTTCATCTAAAAACGTTACGTTTCATATTTATGAATTAGTGAAACAGAACAGACAGGGATCAGCGGGCCTCAATATAGAATTTAGGTCTTTCCCAACAGATGATCGTCTCTGTATAGTAAGACATTTGTCGTTATACATGGAGCACACGAAAATCATCAGAGGCAATGAGAAGGCACTTTTTGTCAGCCATAAGCAACCACACAAAAGAGTGACGGTCCAGACCATCTCAAGATGGCTGAAACAGGTTCTAATACAGGCTGGGATGGATACTAATATTTTTAAATCTCATTCCACCAGGGCTGCAGCTACATCGGCAGCTATGCAGTTGGATGTACCAATGGACCAAATCCTCAAGGCAGCAGGATGGTCAGGGGAAAAACATTCCAACTATTTTAACATAAACCAGTCATTAAACCTGGAACATTTGCAGAAACAATTTAAGTTCTGTCATTTAATTACCCCATAAATAGGGGCTATAATTTGTGTTAATCAATTCATGGATTTCAATGTCGGATTCATGTCTAAAATATGTTGACACAATTCCTCCTACAGTCATTAAGGCAGATGTGATGCATGGACTCGTTTCCACGGCATGAAATCACAGAGCTTTGAAATCTTCACATAGTCACTCACGTGACTCCGAAGTAAAATAGTAAGATTAAACGAGAACTTACCAGTTCGAAGTTTGATCGTTATTTTATGAGGAGTACGTTGAGGGAATACGTGCCCTCCGCTCCCACCCATGATCATATACTCAACTGGTATTTCTTCTCTAATCTTACTATGTTTAAGACATTACAGTTATCTGTGATTTCACACCGCTGCTTTGAAGAATGACACGCATGCGTCCTGGCGGGGTTCTTCACGTATTCCCTCAACGTACTCCTCATAAAATAACGATCAAACTTCGAACTGGTAAGTTCTCGTTTAATCTTACTATTAAATCCTATGATTCCATAAACTGAAGTGGATAGCAATTTTTTTTCTCTGATTATTATCCAGAAAAGTTTTCCAGGAAGTCCCTGAATACTTGAATGAGATAATAATTAATAGCATTAGAAGGTCAGGACAGTAGGTCTTAGTTGTCAGCCTCATTGATGTTAGACTTTGTTTCAACTTGTTGCGGATTCATAACCTTACTGACACGTACACAAAATGTATACATAAGTATCTACCAAATTATTCTCTGGTGCAGGTAAAATAAATATTAGGCTGATTACTGTCATAGGTTTGAAGGACAAATTTAATGGCTTTCCAATTCACTTCTATCTCTACAGACGTTGTTAGGTGTATTAATATTAAATTATTTAAGAAGACAATGGGCAAGCAATGTGGATCCATTGTATCTCTGTTCAGAATGGCTTGCAGTTCCCCTCCCTGCCCCTGTTTCGCTGACAAATTTCCTCACTCGAGCCCTGTAGCGTTGATAGGGTACGTCCCAGAAACATCTTGCTATTGGGGTACAGTCACCTCCTTTATATAATTGCCTCTTTTGAATTTGGAATTATTATCAGTGTGATGCCAGATTAACAGTGTGAGCTACCCTCTCATGCCTCTGCTTGTGCTCACCTGCTGGAAATCGATTGTTTTGGTTCTACATTTCGGTTTGATAATGTAAAATGGGTAGATTACAGGGATGGATTTCACATAAATCTCACCTCAAAATGTCAACCCAGAAATGACAGCAATGACAGGTTGCAATAGGTTCCTTTGAGGCTCCTTGTTGGTTATTGATTGTGTGCCATTATATTCAGCTCTTCTGACACTAAAGTCTTGCATGTTGTGATTGAGTGATTAAGTGAAGAATAGCTTCAGATGAAGACCAGAAACTCATCACCAACTGGTATATTCTGTTAAATTCACACCGGGCGCCACAGTGGTACAGCGGTAGAGTCGCTGCCTTACAGCGCCAGAGACCCGAGTTTGATCCTGACTACAGGTGCTGTCTGTATGGAATCTGTGCGTTCTCCCTGTGACCTGTGTAGGGTTTTTCTGGGGGTTCCGTTTCCTCCTGCACTCCAAAGATGTACAGATTTGTAGGTTAATTGGCTTGATAAAATTGTTAAACATTATCCATGGTGTGTATAGGATAGTGTTAGTGTGCAGGCATTGCTGGTCGGCACGGACTCGGTGGGTTGGAGGGCCAGTTTCTGCCATGTATCTCTAAACTAAACTGTGACCTTACATAGAAACATAGAAAATAGGTGCAGGAGTAGGCCATTCGGCCCTTCGAGTCTGCACCGCCATTCAATATGATCATGGCTGATCATCCAACTCAGTATCCCGTACCTGCCTTCTCTCCATACCCTCTGATCCCCTTAGCCACAAGGGCCACATCTAACTCCCTCTTAAATATAGCCAATGAACTGGCCTCGACTACCCTCTGTGGCAGAGAGTTCCAGAGATTCACCACTCTCTGTGTGAAAAAAGTTCTTCTCATCTCGGTTTTAAAGGATTTCCCCCTTATCCTTAAGCTGTGACCCCTTGTCCTGGACTTCCCCAACATCGGGAGCAATCTTCCTGCATCTAGCCTGTCCAACCCCTTAAGAATGTTGTAAGTTTCTATAAGATCCCCTCTCAATCTCCTAAATTCTAGAGAGTATAAACCAAGTCTATCCAGTCTTTCTTCATAAGACAGTCCTGACATCCCAGGAATCAGTCTGGTGAACCTTCTCTGCACTCCCTCTATGGCAATAATGTCCTTCCTCAGATTTGGAGACCAAAACTGTACGCAATACTCCAGGTGTGGTCTCACCAAGACCCTGTACAACTGCAGTAGAACCTCCCTGCTCCTATACTCAAATCCTTTTGCTATGAAAGCTAACATACCATTCGCTTTCTTCACTGCCTGCTGCACCTGCATGCCCACTTTCAATGACTGGTGTATCATGACACCCAGGTCTCGCTGCATCTCCCCTTTTCCTAGTCGGCCACCATTTAGATAATAGTCTGCTTTCCTGTTTTTGCCACCAAAATGGATAACCTCACATTTATCCACATTATACTGCATCTGCCAAACATTTGCCCACTCACCCAGCCTATCCAAGTCACCTTGCAGTCTCCTAGCATCCTCCTCACAGCTAACACTGCCCCCCAGCTTAGTGTCATCCGCAAACTTGGAGATATTGCCTTCAATTCCCTCATCCAGATCATTAATATATATTGTAAATAGCTGGGGTCCCAGCACTGAGCCTTGCGGTACCCCACTAGTCACTGCCTGCCATGGTGAAAAGGACCCATTTACTCCTACTCTTTGCTTCCTGTTTGCCAGCCAGTTCTCTATCCACATCAATACTGAACCCCCAATGCCGTATGCTTTAAGTTTGTATACTAATCTCTTATGTGGGACCTTGTCGAAAGCCTTCTGGAAGTCCAGATACACCACATCCACTGGTTCTCCCCTATCCACTCTACTAGTTACATCCTCGAAAAATTCTATAAGATTCGTCAGACATGATTTACCTTTTGTAAATCCATGCTGACTTTGTCCAATGATTTCACCACTTTCCAAATGTGCTGCTATCCCATCTTTAATAACTGACTCTAGTAGTTATACTTGAATTATTTTACTACAATTTCCAGTTAACAGCATCTAACAGCAGTAGGTTAGATATTCTGTACATAATTAATTTAAGTATCACACTTAGTGTCATGATTTTCATTTTGCAATTTAATGTTCGTATTTTATTGAGCTGTTCGTTTCTAAGCTAGGTGGTGCTGTTGTCTTGATCAACCAGCCCCCTAATTTGCTGCTCGGATCATGCAATCAAGTTTAATTGTGGTCAGTCAAGTTCCTTTCTACCGTGATTCTCAACCTTATTCTAAACATTTGATTGAGCACCAGCACCAAAACCAGTGGCTTTCATCTATATAGCACCTTGTATACCAACCACCGGACTAAGGAACAGCTTCTTCCCCTCTGTATCAGACCTCTGATTGATCCTTCCATTAGCTAGGGTGTAGTCCCGACCCTCCAACCTACCTCATTGCAGGCATTGAACTTTCTCTCTGGAACTGTTCATGCTACAATGCTGAGAAACTATATTCTGCACTGGTATGTTTTCTCTTAGCTCTCTCTATTGTATCTGTGTTTGGTTAGATTGTACTAATATATAGTATTATTATTGTATGCATAATGTATACTTTTGTATTACTAGATCGGATGGCATGTAGACATCGGTGTCTAGGTACAGATGACAATAATAAACCTAAACCTCAACCTTCCATGGAGTAAAACATCTCAAACAGTTCATGGGGGCATCAAGGAGTGAAACAAGTTTTACTCCAACTGGATGTAAATTAGAAGAGGAGTGTAGATCACTGTTTGATCTACAAGGAGTGCATGTGACCAAAAACTTTCTCCAAGAAATAGGTTTGAGGATTGCCTTCATGAACGAGAAGCAAATGGGAGGAGTGAAGGTTTAGGAAGTAACTCCAAAATCTAGAACAACCCAAGGCAATGGTTGACTGATTAAAATTAGTGCCTGCACGAGCCCAGAACATAGATATTTTGGATAGACACGAAAAGCTGGAGTAACTCAGCAGGACAGGCAGCATCTCTGGAGAGAAGGAATGGGTGATGTTTCGGGCCAAGACCCTTCTTCAGATTGGTTAGGGATAAGAGAAAAGAGAGATATAGACGGTGATGTGGAGAGATAAAGAACAATGAATGAAAGATATACAAAATAAATAACGATGATGAAATAAACTGGCCATTGTAAGCTGTTTGTAGGATGTAAATGAGAATCTAGTGCGACTTGGGTGGGGGAGGGATAGAGAAAGGGAGAATGTCAGGGCGACCTGAAGTGAGAGAAATCAATATTCATACCACTGGGCTGTAAGCTGCCCGAGCGAAATATGAGATGCTGTTCTTCCAATTTGCCTTTAGCCTCAAGGGCCTGTCCCACTTGCCGATTTTTTTCGGCGACTGCCGGCATCATCGAATGACGTATCAGGTCACCAAAATATTCGCGGTGTGACGCGGCGTGATGACGTATGACGCGCGGTGTTTTTTCAAGTGTCGCAATATTTTTTTTGTCGCTGCTGGATTTTGAAATTCTCAAAATCTTTTGGCGACACTGACATGATGCCGGCAGTCACCGAAAAGATCGCCAAGTGGGACAGACCCTTCAATCTGACAAAGGAGGAGACCGAGAACAGAAAGGTCTGTGTAGGAATGAGAAGGAGAACCTCGTAAGGTTTGGTGCAAGAGGATGTACAGGGAATAGGACTTCAATTAAATTTGTTTTGTTGTTTTCCAAGTAGTTTTTAAAAATTCCTGGCAGCCTGCTGAGATCCATTCTTTGCATTTACATTTCTTTTATGATGCACCCAATTCCCTGCCATGTGTGTTCTTTCGCTGCGGGCTGTTGTGTTTCTTTTCAACTTCCCGAGCCTGCTGTTTTCTTTCACTATCTTTTAGCCCTACTGTTTGGCCCACTGCCCAACACTGGTTCATTTTAATCCTGCTCCTGAAAACTTTCTCCTTCCTCAAAGCGTCAATCAGTGTTCCTTCTTGTCCTGCGAAAAGCCAGCAACTGCAAATGCTCTCCCCTGACCTCACTGCAGAGCCAGAGAGAGAAAATGGGAGCTAAAACTAAAAGTAAATATAGAACAGTACAGCACAGGAACAGGCCCTTCGGCCCACAATGTCAGTGCTGAACATAATGCCAAGATAAACTCATCTCATCTGCCTACACATAATCCATATTCCTCCTTCCATGCATATCCAGATGCGTAGGGCAGCACGGTGGTGCAGCGGTAGAGTTGTTGCCTTACAGTGCTTGCAGTGCAGGAGACCCGGGTTCAATCCCGACTACGGTGCTGTCTGTACGGAGTTTGTACATTCTCCCCGTGTCCGCATGGGTTTTCCCCGTGATCTTTGGGGGGTTTCCTCCCATACTCCAAAGACGTACAGGTTTGTAGGTTCGAAGATAGACACAAAAAGCTGGAGTAGGGTCGGGTCTCGACCCGAAACCCGAAGGGTCTGACCCATTCCTTCTCTCCAGAGATGCTGCCTGTCCCATTGAGTTACTCCAGCTTTTTGTGTCTATCTTCAGTTTAAACCAGCATCCGCAGTTCTTCTTACATAGGTTTGTAGGTTAATTGACTTGGTTTGTATACTTGGTATAAGTATAAAATTGACCCCAGTTTGTATAGGCTTGTGTTAATGTGTGGGGATCGGTGGTCGGTGCGGACTCGATGGTCCCAAAGGGCCAGTTTCCGCGCTTTCCCTCTGGACTAAATTAAACTAAGCCTATCTAAAAGCCATTTAAATGCCACTATCCTACCTGCCTCAACTATCTCCTCTGGCAGCACGTTCCATATACCTATCACCCTTTGTGTAAAAAAGTTACCCCTCAGGTTCTTATTAAATTTTTCTCCCCTCACCTTAAACCTATATCCTCTGGCTATTTGGTTTAAAGAGTCATGGAATTATACAGCATGCAAAAGGTCCCTTCGGCCCATCGAGGCTGCGCTGACTACCAAGCACCCATTTACGTTGATCCTACACTGATTCCATTTTATTCTTCACACAATCCAATTAATACCTCCAGTTTGTATCATTCATGTCCACTCTAGGCGGAATAGGTAATAAGACGTCAATGGGCCTTTGTCTATTTGGCAAGCCAATATTGTGTGGTTTGCCAGAAGGACTGGTGTAAAGGCCTCCGTTTTCCGCAATTAATTTTAATGACATAATGAAGGGACCAAAGGTATAGTTGTTAAATTTATTGTTGGCTCAAAGAGAGATAGTAAAGTAAGTTGTGAAGAGTCCATAAACGAGGCTCCAGAGTTCATGGGTCTGGCATTAGAGTGGAAATTATGAACATGTCCATTTAGGGAAGAAGAAAACTAAATATTTTAAAAGAATTTCATCGAAGTGATGGGGGATTGCAGAGTCCTGAGATGCAGAGGGATCTGGATATCCTAGTTCACATCATAGATTCATTGAAACAAGACCTTGGGCCCAACTTGCCCACGCCGACCAAGATCTCCCATTGAAAATAGTCACAACTACCTGCATTTGTCCCATATCCCTCTAAATCATTTTAGGTCCTATCCATGTACCTGTCTAAATTATTTTAAATGCTGTTTTAGTACCTGGCTCAATAACCTCCTCTAGCAACTTATTCCATATGCCCACCACCTTCTGTATGGAAATGTTGCCCCTCGGGTTTCTATTAAATCTTCCACCTTTCACCTTAAACCTTTTGTCTTCTAGATTTCAGTCCCCCTAATGAGGGTGAAAGACTGTGCATCTACCCTATCTATTCCACTCATGATCTTATCACCCTTCATTTTCCTGCGCTCCAAGAAATGAAGCCCAAGCCTGCCCAACCACTCCCTTTAGCTCAGCCCCTGAAGTCCTGGCAATATCCTCATCAATCTCTGCACCCTTTCCAGCTTAAAATCATCTTTCCTATAGCAGGAATACCAAAACTGAACACAATACTCCAAATGTGGCCTCACCACATCAGCAGTTTGGCAAACAATTTTAAAAAAGCATTAGAATGATATTGTTTATTGCTAAATAAACTGAATGCAAAGTCAGGAATGTTATGCTTCAGTTATGTTGCTCGATGTTGAGACGGTTTACAGTATTGGTCTCCTTATGTGACCAAGATTCCAGAATTAAATGTTATTTGTCTTAGTTTAGATTAAATATACAGTGTGTAATCAGGCATGTTGGCCTACCGAGCGTGCTGACCAACGATCACTTGCACACTAGTTCTATCCTACCCTACACACTAGGAGCAGCAATGTTACAACTTTTTGAGATTTAAAAACTCAAGTCTGCAATTTATCCCACCAGATAAAGCATAAAAAGAAGTTTAATTTGACACCTAATTCACTTTCATATCTTTAGTATTAAAAATGTTATGGCCATTTTCATACTCGGAAATTAGCATCTAGTTCTCTATTGTTTTTCCTTTGACTAAACACAAAAGCTGTGATCGAGGACAGTCAAAAGCCCATAACTTTTGTAAAAAGTAAGAGAACTGAATGACATTTTCAGTTGTTATAGGTTGAAGCATTCTGAAACAAATATAAAACATCTTACTTGGATGACCTGAAATTAAAGCATATAATTAGTTAGTTACCTAATTGTAGCTAATTACAAAATTGACCGTTGTGACGGAAATAGTAATAAACACCCAGGCTGCCTTGAAAATTCAAGAATGTGATATTCTCAAGATCAGAACTTTAATATTATTGTATAATATGCTGTAAGTCCGTAACAGGTAAGTAAATAAATTACAATTTCTAGCAATAGACCAAGTCTTTTGGAGAAGATCAGTTGCTAGCTGGTACATTGGCATATCATAATCAGTAGCATCATCATACTCCTCAGATTGTAACCAAAAAGCAACTGTACACCTTGTTTTTCCTCAACTTTTCCATTTGGGCATTGTAAACTGCAGGTTTTTGCTCTTCAAACTACGCATGACATGCCATTCTGCCCACTCCTTTCCCATTAAGAATGTCCTGTAGATCAACACATTTGGAGTAGTCCAAATTCAGATAATCTCTGCGAATGCTGTCTAAATCAGTCTCTTTTGCTGGGCATTTGGATTGACAATTTTGCATTTCTTCTTCAGAGACATCTGTTTAAAATGTAAAGGAAAAAAAAACATAAAAAGAAGTTTAATTTGACACCTAATTCACTTTCATATCTTTAGTATTAAAAATGTTATGGCCATTTTCATACTCGGAAATTAGCATCTAGTTCTCTATTGTTTTTCCTTTGACTAAACACAAAAGCTGTGATCGAGGACAGTCAAAAGCCCATAACTTTTGTAAAAATTAAGAGAACTGAATGACATTTTCAGTTGTTATAGGTTGAAGCATAGACGATTTAGATGCTCTTATGACATGTTGTCCAAAAAATATGAGGATTTAAATCATCTTGCGAGTGGGTGTTTCTGGAATGCGATCAATTGGAACGTTGCATTTGCCGTGAATTTTAATATCATATCGGCAGGAAAGACACTGTCGTATGGGGCACAAATAATATTTTTGCAATGTAAAATTAGATTAAAGCCACCCCAAAAAGCAAGATTATACGTGAAATACACGACTTGTCCTTTGTTTTATCCTGCTTTTGTGATCAGTCACGTTGTAGCCGTTGAGGGCGTCAGAAGTCGCTTTTTACTTTAATCCAACTTAAATTGTCCAGCGATTAAAAAAAAAAAAGGGAACGGAAGTTCGATCGATTTTTCTTCATCGACTCGCAGCCCGAGGAAATCCCTTTCCAACAGGCGATACAAACCTGCATTTTAATCCCCCCCCCACCTCAAAGGTGCCAAAGTCGCGCACACAGCCAGTGACAGATCTGCAACGCCGCTGAAGGTAGGTTTTGTAACATTGCTACTAGGAGTAATTTACAGAGGCCCATTAACCCATACACCTGCCCGCCTTTGGAATGTGGAGGAGACTGGAGCACCGGGAGAAAACCCACACGGAGAGAACATATAAAATTCTACAAAGACAGCACCCATGGATCGAATCCTGGTGTCTGGAGCTGTAAGGCAGCAACTCTACCCCTGTACCAGTGTACCAGCCCCTATGTAATTTGGTTTTACATCACATCTATATCACACCAAACTTCTTTGCCAGTGCTTAATTTTCACAAGCCTTCAGTCATTCTAATTACACCTATCTATCAAGCTCATATTCCTCTGATTCCCTTCCTGTCACCTACTCACCTGCGTTCCTTTAGATGTATCAAATCTATATTCGTCCCTCAATCTTCTATTCCAAAGAAAATAACTCTGGTGTATATGTCATTCTTCGACACTAACATTTTGCAGTCTCAGTCTGCATGATTCTTTTCTAATAATTACTACCTGTGAAATTTGGAAATTTGAAATTAAAATCTTTTTTAAATTTGCTTTCTACAATGTGGAATCCTGAAACGCAGATGTACTTCAAGTGTGATCTGTAAAATTAATATTAATTTGCTGGTTGCTAGTTCTTGTTCATCAATTTAGAGTTCCGCATTTAGTAGTGTCAAATTTAAAAAAACTAATTGGATATATTTAAAGAGATTGAACAAGTATATACATTTTAGTTCTCAGGGTCATATTTTTCTTCTTGCGTTTGAGGCAGCAGAAGTCTGCAGCAGGGTGATGCCATCCGTTTAGACATCCGTAGATGCCCGCCCTAAAAAGGGCACATGCTCCGGGTTGGCGCCAAGCTCCGCGGCGCTGCTGCTGTCTCTGTTTGTTGTCGTTCGCCTGACTGAGGTCAGTTGACAATACTCACCACGGGGAGGTCGACAATATGAGCCCCAGGGTCATATTGAAGAATGTATAGTCAACAGGTCAAGTCAGAATACATTGAATTGATTCATCAGGTCACAGGTGATAGGAGCAGAATTAGGCCATTCGGCCCATCAAGTCTACGCCATTCAATCATGGCTAATCTATCTCTCCCTCCTAACCCCATTCCCCTGCCATTCTCCCCATAACCCTTGAAATCCAATTCAATTAGATGAAATACACAGAGGCATTAAACTTAATCCCATGAAGTTCAATTCTTAAACTGAATGTCAAATTAAACCTGAACACATTACTATGTGAAAGTACACTAATTGCGGATCAATAGTAATTATATTTATTTTTCAGGCTACAAACTGCAACGCCTGACATACATGAATCAGTAACAGAAGCAGACCACTCGGCCCTCAACTCTATTCTGTCATTCAACAAGATCATGGCTGATTTAATTGGTATTCGTTTATTATTGTCATATGTACCAAGATACAGCGAATAGTTTTTGTTTGCGTGCTGTCCAGTCAAATCAAGTCATACTGTACATGAGTACAATCAGCCTGTACATAAGTACAACAGGTAATGCAAAGAGAAAAATAGATGAGCACAGAATATGGCGTTACAGTTCCAGAAAAAAAGTACAAGGTCTGCCTCGAGGTAGGTTGGAAGATCGGGACTACTTCCTAGCTGACGGGAGGACCATTCAGTAGTCTGATAACAGTGGGGAAGAAGCTGTTCCTCAATAATGTGGTACATGCTTTCAAGTTGTTGTACCTTCTGCCCAATGGTAGAGGGTGAAGATGAGATGACTGGTATGCAAAAGGTCCTTGATTATGTTGGCTGCTTTTCAGAGGCAGCGTGAAGTATAGATGGAACGGATGGTGGGGAGTGGACTACATCCACAACTCTGCAATTCCTTGTGGTCTTTGGCAGAGCTGTTTCCAAACCAAGTTGTGGTGCAACCTAATAGTCTGCTTTCTGAAGTGCATCTGTAGTGGTTGGTAAGAGTCTTTAGAGACATGCTGAACTTCCTTGTTTAAGAAGGAACTGCAGATGCTGGAAAATCAAAGGTAGACAAAAATGCTGGAGAAACTCAGCGGGTGAGGCAGCATCTATGAAGCGAAGGAAATAGGCGACGTTTCGGGTCTTTTTTTTGTCTACCCGCTGAACCTCCTTAGTCTCCTTGGTGTGCTATTTTGGTCGGCTAGCTGCCCCTGGATCCCATGTGATCTAACTTTCCAGAGGTGCCTGCATGCAGAACCTTATCAAATGCCTTGCTGAAGTCTTTGGCTTTGCCCTCATCAATCTTTTTAGTTCCTTCCTCAAAAAAATGAAATTAGATTCATAAGGCACAATCTCCCACATACAAAACTGTGCTGACTATCCCTAATCTGCCCCTGTCTATCCAAAGGCATATAAATCCTATCTCCCAGAATACTCTCCAGTAACTTGCCTACCACAGACATTAGGCTCACTGGTCTATATTTCCCAAGCTTTTCCTTGCAACTAATTTACCTAGGTATTGATACTCACCCAAAATGCTAATCTTCTCCTGTGAAAGCACAAATCTCATTTGATTTTATATTGAAAATATAAGATCTCTAAGATTTACTGCATCGTTCAAAGTATTATTATAGGTCAACACTTTAGCCTCCTTTAGTTTTGAAGACTGGACATATTCATCAGACTCTCCATCTTAATTATTTTATAGATTTGAACGTTTTTTGCTTTCAAAACAACCAGGTGGGTTTTCCTGCCCAGATTAAACCTTTCTACCTGCATCAGCTGGGGGGCTATTCTCATACGTAGTCATGTTGTTTTTAAAATGAATCCAGCAAAAGCCTGCCAACCCCCGTCCCCCAGTGACAGATTGAGCAGGCTTTGGAGAGCTCTAATGATAAGCATTTGTGACAGGCAGCGTCTCAATCCAAAACCTTTCAATCAGACAGCCGTTGGATTCACTGACTGCAACTTCATCACTTCCTTCTGTATTTACGAGTTGTAAACATTGGGGACCACTGTGCGTTGATTATTCTGGTCTTGTTACAGTTCCATTCTTGGTGCACTGTCATGGATCAAGGTTCTCACCCTTCATCCTGAAAATAATTTTGAGGAATTTGGAGTGTATCCCCCTGGATAAATCCGGTTGTTGATGGTGTAGCGGGAGCCTTGCTGTAATATCTCCTCTAGGACTTGTCTGGCCCTAGCACAGCAATAATGCAACGTTAAAGATGAGTTCAACAACTTGACATCATTAGTTAGCAACAGATCCACCGACTTCTGTTTAGTTTAGTTTAGAGATACGGAGCGCGGAGACAGGCCCACCAGCGATCCCAGCGCATTAACATTATCCTACACACACACACACACACACACACTGGGAACAATTTACAATTACAACCTACAAACCTGTACGTCTTTGGAGTGTGGGAGGAACCCGAAGGTCTCGGATAACACCCATGGAGGTCACGGGGAGAGCGTACAAAAACCGCTGCGTCACTGTGCCGCCCTTGTGTGGGATCTTCAGTGTACTTCTGTTTTCCACAGTGGCCGTGGCACTACCAATGGAAGCAAATAAATTGCAGTCTTGCTGTGAACTGCCCCAATGAAGGTCATTATGCGTCACATAATTAGCAGATTTACTCCCCTGATGTGAATTAATCTGTCTGCAGCCATATAGTGCTATTAATTTGTGTCCTAATAATGCTATTAATGATATGACATAATGTCGTCATGACCTACAACTTACACGGGGAGGATTGAAACAGCGAGCTTTCACATCTGCAGATAGCAAATTGTATTTTAGTTTAGAGATATTTTAAAAACCACATCTGGCCTGGTGGCATTTCAGTATTACTTTCAGCAGTCGTATCTCTATTGAAATATCAGGGCAAAACTTCTTAGGAAGACAAGCAGTTTTACAAAATGGAATCATAAACTAGTCAGAATTAGGGAAGAGTCCAATCTATGGGCGGAGAAAGATGACTACGGATTTAGTTCCCAAAATTCAACATCGGGCTAATTTTTCTTCACCCCATTCCTGGGGTCTGTTGCAGATTGATGTCACCATTGACAAATGGCTAACACTGCAAAATTATAGGAATAGTAAAACTTGACCAAAATATGTTGTCAAAACCAAAATATATTATAAATTATTTATGGCAATACGTGAAATAGATGGACAGTCTTTTTATTCATGTTTAATTTAGTTTAGAGATACAGCATGGAAACAAGTCCTTCAGTCCAGCCGACCATCGATCACCCGTTCACACTATTTTCTCCCAGTTTTTGCATCCACTCCCTACACATTATAGCAATGTTACAACATTTTGAGATTTTAAAAATCAAGTCTGCAATCTATCCCATCAGATAAAGCATAAAAATAAGTTTAATTTGACACCTAATTCACTTTCATATCTCAAGTATTTAAAAAGTTATGGCCATTTTCATACTGGGAAATGAGCATCTTGTTCCTTATTGATTTTCTATGGACATATCAAAAAAGCTGTGATCGTGAACAGTCAAAAGCCCATAACTTTCTTAAAAATTAAGAGAACTGAATGAAATTTTCAGTTATCATAGATTGAAGCATTCTGAAACAAATATAAAATAATCTTACTTGGATGACCTGAAATTAAAGCATATAATTAGTTAACCTAATTGTAGCTAATTTCAGACTTCAATTACTAGATCTAAACATCTATCCATTTCTTAATAAATGATTAACATTTTTAAATAGCCTATATGTCCAAATAATATTCACAAATAATTCACAATAAAACATGATTTTTAAATCTCATTTACATTAATTTATAGACCAAATGGAAGGAATTTAGTGTTCAATTGCTGTAAATAAATGTCCATTTAAATCTAGTGGGATCCTGTGAACGCGCTGGTTTAGAACGTTCACATTGCGGTAGATTTGTGCCCTCAAATGCCGAGAAAAATACTGCGGGATATAATGGGGCCAAAATGAGCTACTCGCAATATTAAACTTTGTATAAAGGGATCTTTAGAAGCCCTTTTTAATGTAAAAATAAGCTACATACCTTCAGTTATTTGCTTTATGAGACCCTGCGGTTGCTGGTGGTCGCGGGTTTAGAGATTGATTTTTAAACTACTATAACTATTATACGAGGCCTTTAAAACTAATAATAGCTTTTGCGACGGGGTCTTTCAGCGATTTTTCGTTAATAATTAACTAGGCTGAACATCTTCGATTTGAACAGCCTAGAGAAAATCGCGTTTTAAACCTGCCCCCCTCTAAACGGCGCCAAAATCGCGCACACCCGCAGCGACAGATTAACAGCGACGCTTCAGGTAGGCTTTGCAACATACCTACACATTAGGGGCAATTTGCAGTCGCCGATTAACCTCCCAACACGCACATGGAGGAAACGTGGAGATGCTTTGGCTCCAGATTAGTCTATTAACACAGTGTTTTGTTCAGTTTTAGGAGATCCACTGACCTCTAGAATATAAAGACACAGTGTGCTGGAGTAACTCAGCACTTCAGGCAGCATCTGTGACGTTTCGGGTCGAGATCCCTCTTCCAAGCCACTGATCTCATTTTGATTAAAAAATCCTCCACTACACTACCCGCTTATGACTCTCTCCACCATCATCCTGTCGATATAGACAGGTTTATGGGTCCTCATCCTTCCTCTTCCAAAGTCCACAATCAGTTCCTTGGTCTTACTGACATTGAGAGCCAGGTTGTTGTGCTGGCACCATTTGATCTGTTGATCGATCTCACTTCTAGAATCCAGAGGCAACTCTGAATCTTTGGAAAATTAGGTTGAAATGTGTACCTCAGTTTTTTAAGTTCTGTAGACGGTATTATATTAAAGCATCTGTGGTTTTAGAAAAATAATGCCTAGTTCATAAAGGATTGGTTCATAACATTGGTAAATATAATTTAATATAGAGACTTGGAAATTAAATTTCCATTTGTTGTTGATACCAATATTATGCAATTTTGATAATGAATAAAAAGAGATAGCAACCATTCTGAGTCGTTTCACTTTAGTTCAGCTCAGTTTCAATTTAGTTTACTGCACATGTACCGAGGTACAGTGAAAAGCTTTTTGTTGCGTGTTAAGAGACTTTAAAGATACTGCGTGAAAACAGGCCCTTCAGCCCACTGAGTCCGCACCAACCAGCTAGCATTATCCTACACACACTAGGGACAATTTACGATTTTTCCAGAAGTCCATTAACCTACAAACCTGTGCGGCTTTGGAGTGTGGGAGGAAACTGGAGCTCTCGGAGAAAACCTACGCAGTCTCAGGGAGAACGTGTAAACTCCGTGCAGACAGCAGCTGTAGTCTGGATCGAACCCGGGTCTCTGGCGCTGTAAGGCAGCAACTCTGCTGCTGCGTCATTGTGCTGCCCCTGTTTAATAATGCTTAATAATGTTTTATTTATTTTTAATTATATTTTACCTGGAACCAAGACTGGGTACCTCCTCTACTGATCAACTTTTGTACCCCGCTCTCTCCCCACACACACACACACGCACACACATGATTACTGCATCAGGGCACATGTGACTGTCCAGGCAGCCGAGGGTTGTGTCCAGTTCGACTGCCTGCCCTCTTCCTGGCCTGTGTCCATGTCTGCATGTCTGGATGTATGGAGAGGTCACAGTGTCTTTTCCTTCCATGCACACTGATCATCACTGGGACTCGAGTGCATCGTGGATACAGCTGTCAACGTTGTCATCTGATGATCGATGTTTGCAAACTGCATGAATAGCAGTTTTGATTAATGGAGGACTTTGTAAACTGTGAAGTTTGCATAAAAGCTCCTTGTTAAAGAAATAGAAGGGGCACATGTGATGACGTCATTGCTTCCAGGAGAATTACAGGGGGATGTGGATCTCACTATGATCTGATTCTCCTGCCTCTTCTCCAACTCCTGGCCGCTAATCACTCTCTCTCGCATAACGCTGCCCCTTGTGGAAAATGTAGATATTGAACTTAGAACGTAGAACAGTACTGCACAAGAAGAAGCCCTTCGACTCACAGTGTCTGTGCCAAACATTATGCCAAGACTAATACTTTTCTACCTGCACTTAACCCATATCCCTCCACTCCCTGCATACCCATGTGCCTATCCAAAAGTCTTTTAAATCCCACTAACGTATCTGCACAACCACCATGCCTGGCAGCACGTTCCAGGCACTCATAACCCTCTGTGTAAAAAAAATTGCCCCACACACTTCCTCTAAACTTTGCCCCTCGCACCTTAAAGCTATGCCCTTTAGTTTTTGAATTTTCCATCTTCGGGAAAAGATTCTGAATGTCTCCCCCATCTATGCAACTTGT
Organism: Amblyraja radiata; assembly: GCF_010909765.2. Lineage (NCBI taxonomy): Eukaryota > Metazoa > Chordata > Chondrichthyes > Rajiformes > Rajidae > Amblyraja > Amblyraja radiata. The sequence continues at coordinate 25,738,943 of NC_045971.1, read as the reverse complement.
GGCTGCCTAGCACAAAAGGCAAGGCTCTGAAGTCCCTTTCCCCAGCCATAGGCTGAATCGAACTCACGAGTCCTGCCTCACGAGAGGAGAACCTGGCAGCATGATCCTGCTCTTGGCTGCTGTCTGTGTGGAGTTTGCACGTTCTCTATGTGACCCCGTGGGTTTTCTCCAGGTGCTCCAGTTTCCTTCCACATCCCAAAGACGTGCAGGTTTGTAGGTTAATTGGCCTCTGTAAATTGCCCCTAGTGTGCAGGCAGTGGATGGGAAAGTGGGATAATATAGAACTAATGTGGGAGTGGGTGATCGGTGGTTGGCGTGGACACGGTGGGCCAGAGTTTCCATGCTTCACCTCTAAAGTAAACTAAACTAAACATGTCTGCCTCCATTCCAACACATTCTAGAATGTTCATATAGCAATGCCGGCAAGTCTGAGCCGTGGATTCGTGGTGGAAATCCTGGCTCTGCATCTGAAGACTGCGTCCATGTATTGTAATCTGCTAGCAAAATGGGTTCCATTAACTTTAGGTGGACATTAGAGATGTCATAGCATGAGGTAAAGAAATGCAGGGAAGTCTCTTAACAAGTGAACTGGTTTTCAGCTACAACTATAATTACAATCTAAGTCTACAAGGGTAGCACGGTGGCCTAGTGGTAGGGTTGCTGCCTTTTACAGCAGCAGAGACCCGGGTTCGATCTTCACTTGTCTGGACAGAGTTTGTATGTTCTCCCCGTGACCTGTGTGGGTTTTCTCCAAGATCTTTGGTTTCCTCCCACACTCGAAAGACGTACAGGTTTGGAGGTTAACTGGCTTGGTGTAAATGTAAAATTGTCCTTAGTGTGTGTAAGTTAATATTAATGTGTGGGGATCGCTGGTCGACGCGGAGTCGGTGGGCCACGGGGCCTGTTTCCGCTATTGTAGTGCCTGCCTCAACTACCTCTTCCGACAGCTCATTCCATGCACCCACCACCCACCTGTGGACCTTCACTTATCTCTGAACTAAACTAAAAAAAAAATGAAGACTTATCTCCCAAGCCATAGAACAGTTTATGTTTCTTTATCTCCCCACATTCAAATAAGAGAGTGCGGAGAGCTTGCTGTGCATAAATGGGCAGCTTTGTTCCTTGCATTATAAATGCAACTGCACTTTGTGAGTACATCACTGCTTGAAAGCACTTTGGAATATCATGAGGTGTTATGTAAATCTCAGTCTCTTTAAGTTGTACAGATTCAGGTAATAAAATAGCCTCACCAGCACAGTGGGGTTTTGAGTTGCCATGCTTTTACATCGAACAAGAAAACCTTACATTAAAGTGACAACCAGTAAGCTTGCATAAAGGAGGTCTCTCGAAAACGCTGTCTCCAGTCAGAGAAACAGTACTTCGTTAAGGAAGTGGCAAGGAAAATGCCATTTGAAGATAAACACCAACATAATTGTGACAGCTGGAATGCTATTTAATAATTTATGTTCTTTTTCACCCCAAAGGCTTCACCATTGAGTGAAGGTCCCCAGGTAGGTGGTGGGGGCATGGAACGAGCTGCTGGAAGAGATAGTTGAGGCAGGCACTATAATAGCATTGAAAACGCATTTGGACAGGTACATGGATAGGAGAAGATTAGTGGTATATGGGCCAAATGCAGGCAGGTGGGACTACTGTAGATAGGGCATCTTGGCTGTTTCCGTGTTGTATGTGTCTATGACTGATTTTGTAAAGTTTTGAAACTTGTATTTTCCTTGCACCTTTCATGGGCTCAGAATGTTCCTGAGTGCTTTGCAATCAATTAAATTCTTGTTGCCATTGTCAAAATGTAAGACATGCACACAGTAGGATTTTGGAAAGAGTAACGCGATAATGAGCAAAAATCATTTTTATTTTAGCTTTGTTGGATGGATAGGTTAGCAAGATACTGGGACTCAAAGTAAGGCCAGCATCTTTTACATCAAGCTGAGAGGGCAAACAAAGTCTCAGATCATAACACATCGGAAAAAAATATTGACTTTCAACAGAGCAGCTGTCTTAGAAGTTTGTTTTTACTGTTATTTTCTGGAATGGGTCTGGGATAAATGTACAGCTGACTATTATCCACATACACACCCAAGTCAGTAGATGGTGTGCAAGATGGGTTCCGACCTGAAATGTCACCTATTCTTTTTCTCAAGGGATGCTGCCTGACCCGCCAAGTTACTCCAGCATTTTGTGTCTATCTTCAGTAGATGATGTACCGTGCCTGAGTAACCGTATTTTCCCGGCAGTTTATCATGGTCCTGTTTTAAAAGCTGGGCAGACACTGCTCCTCAGACAACACATAATGCTGTTGGTGCAGGATTTAAAAGCACAATATTATAGACTGCAGACAGAAGCATTAAAAAAATAAAGCAACTATTTGCAGTGATGCATTTTGCTTACCATGTACTGTGATAAATAACTGTGATGAATTACTTAAAAATGCTTTTAGCCATGTTGTTTCTAACTAATCTTGATAAGATATTGAATTACTGAATGCTCTTGTATGCTTTTCCCTTCAGTGTAGTTAAAATCATAAATACGTTGACAATTTTTGACACAGAAGGAAGGTATTGTATTTTGTGTTGTGTATTGCGTTGTGTTTTTCCCACTTGATGAAGAACTACCCTGATGAAGAAATCCCCCTCCCTGTGTGAAGTCTGTTTTTTCAATATGACAAAAGCTAAGCCTGACCTTTTCAGGCAAGATAGACACGAAATGCTGGACTAACTCAGCAGGACAGGCAGCACCTCCGGATAGAAGGAATGGGTGACGTTTTGAGTCGAGGCTCTTCTGCAGACTGGGAGTCTGAGGAGAGGGAGATACAGAGATATGGAAGGGTGAGGTGTGAAAATGAGACATTAAAGGGGACGTAGATCGAGGAAAATGTAGAATAGATCATTGTTAGCTAGGGGAAGGTGGCAACAAAGCATACAGAGATAAAAAATTAAATCAGGGGGACAGTCAGACTGGTCGGAGAACCAGCATCTGCGGTTCCTTCCTACACATATTTTCAGGCAGTCAGTTCCAGACACGACCTATCCCCTTGGATAAAGGATATATTTCTCATTTCCGCTTAAGCTACTTTAAATTTGAGTCCCCCAGTTTTCCCACTACTCAGCGGATTAGATCCTTCCTATTTACTCTACCTAAGTTACTCATAGTGTTTCTGAGTCAAATTTAATATATACAGCCTCTGTTCAATGGAAAATAATTCTGGCACAGTGGCACAGCGATAGAGTTGCTGCCTTATAGCACCAAAGTCCCATCTTCAATCCTGACTATGAGTGCTGTCTGTATAGAGTTTGTACATTCTCCCCGTGACTGCGTGGGTGTTCTTCGGGTGCTCCGGTTTCCTCCCACGCTCCAAAGACGTACAGGTTTGTAGGTTAATTGGGCTTTGGTTAAAAAATAATAATTGTACCTAGTATGTATGATAGTGCTAATGTACGGGGTGATTGCTGGTCGGCGCGGATTTGGTAGGCCGCAGGGCCTGTTTCCGCACTCTATCCCTAAACTAAACTTAAATTAAACTAAACTAAAAATAAACATTTAATCTTTATCCATCATTGGCTTAGCATGGCTCCCCATTAGATGGCTCCCCATTAGATAGTGTTCACCTGCCCACCCAACAAGCAACATCTAAAACCCCTTCATGTCCACCATCATCCAGCTATTTGCCCTACCCTACTGAGCCCATACCCCTCATTTACTCCTCCCTCCACCATCCATGACCACTGATCAGCGACCCAACTCTCCACTATAATCCCTGGCAGCTGACACTCACTTCCACAAACCTGCCATCACAATCCCTCTATCAACCTGCTACTTCATCCCACCACGCACTGCATCTACATTGTTTAATGTAACTCGAAAGGAGCCCTGGCATTTCTACATTATTATAACATACTGTACATCTATTCATTGATAATAAGCTATATGTTGTCAAGCTAAAAACATACATAAACTTTTCAATTTAGCTCTATTCTTTAATTATATATATTTGCTGATGTCATACAGTCATATGTTCTAGGAGCAGAATTGGGCCATTCGGCGTATCAAGTCTACTCCGCCATTCAATCATGGCTGATCCATCTTTCCTTCTCCATTTTCCCGCTTTCTCCCCATAACCCCTTAATCATTTACTAATCAAGAATCTGTCAATCTCCACCATAGAAATATCAAATGACTTGTCCTCCACAGCCGTCTATGGCAACAAACACCACAGATTCACCACCCTCTGACTAAAGATATGAATGTATATTTCAGATCTAGATTCCTATTACTTTGCCAAATCTTGAACATCTTCCAAATTCTAACTGTGGAAAGATCCTTGAATTATTCACTGCAATTACATTCAGTGTTACTGCACATCATGTCTGCTTTGGTGAAGTTAACATCAAAATCAGAGTCAAAAAGTGTAACAATTTGCCAATGTTCAGATGCTGCAATTAGGTGCACAGAAATGAATTCCAAGTCTCCAAACTGAGTCAGAAGAATGGTCCTAACCCGAAACGTCACCTATCCATGTTCTCCAGAGAAGCTGGCTGACCCCCTGAGTTACTCCAGCACTTTTGTGTCTATCCAAGTTTCCAAACCGAGCCTGTCTGCTGCAACAATGTGCCTCAAATTTAGTAACATGGCCGAACTTTCAATGGGCATACTTGATATCTATCATTTTATTCATTATTAAACATTTATTCAGGCTTCTTTAGTACCGGAACAGAGCGTGACACAGCAGAGCAGCGGTAGAATTGCTGACATACAGCGCCAGAGACCCGGGTTTGATCTTGGCTATGGATGCTGTCTGTATGGAGATTGTACGATTTTTCCTGTGGGTTTTCTCCAGGTGCTTCACATTCCAAAGATGTGTAGGTTTGTAGGTTTCCTTCCACATTCCAAAGATGTGTAGGTTTGTAGGTTTATTGGCTTCTGTAAATTGCCCCTAGTGTGTAGGATGTAAAATAGGGATAATATTGAACCAGGGCGGCACGGTGGCGCAGCGGTAGAGTTGCTGCTTTACAGCTCCAGAGACCCAGGTTCGATATGTACGGAGTTTGTACGTTCTCCCCGTGACCGCGTGGGTTTTCCCCACGTGTTCCGATTTCCTCACACACTCCAAAGACGTACAGGTTTGTACATTAATTGGCTTTGGTAAAGAATGTAAATTGTCCTTACTGTGTAGGATAGTGTTAGTGTATTGGTTAGGGCGGACTCGGCGGGTCAAAGGGCATGTTTCCGCTCTGTATCTCCAAATGAAACTAAAAACTAGTGTGAACAGGTAATCGTTGGTAGGTACAGACTCTGTGGGCCGAAGGGCCTGTATCTCCAAACCTAATTATTAAAATCTCTTTATTTTTGTTTCGTCTGGCTGGGTTCCCAGTCCTGTTCCTATTATTTGCCTGTTTCAATCTCTTTGGATCATTTTAGTTCTAGTTCTGCACTGGCCTGTTCTCTCAGCCCATTGTCTCCATCGAGCTGACCTTGGCATGGAGCTTGCCACAGACTGTGTGCAGCAGCGGTGATTGGGAGTGAATCGTTGCAAGAAGTGTACAGTATGCCAGACTAGGAGACATAACCCACGGACACATGAAACTCATCAGCAAAAGACTTTTCAGACCATGCATGAGTTACCACAATTATACAAGGACGGCTATTCACGAGGTCACAGTCAACCTCATTAATGTAATAATTTCCATTTGCAAGGTTATTATTTTCTAAACCCAATTTACACTAAGCCTGCAGTGAAATAGATTTCTGCTTCCAGTGGAATGTATCTGCTCAGATCAATTCAGATTGTTTAGTGCCTTGGGCCCTGGATTAGTTTGATGTATTAAAGACAGCTCATTGCCCTTGGCTTCAGTTCGCTCTTTTGTTAAGTATCCAGGATACTGGATCGACTAAAATATTAGTAAATCTTGCTTTGATTGCATGGACTGTTCAGTGTCGTGGGCCCTGGTTTGCTCTGATCTATTAGATATGTTTACTTTAAATTAATGCGCAAACCAATATTTAACCTTGTGGTGCATTTCCCTGTGAAACTGGAGCGCTTATTTCTTCTCATAATGAGGTAATCTTTAATGTTCATGGGAATAAGGCAGCACACTATCAACTCACGGTAGTCACTCAAAATTCATTTCTCTCACAGTAATGGAGAGTAAACGGACGTCGTCAAAATGACTATGTAGAATAAAAGCAATTATGTAAGCATTTGGGTTTCATTTCATTCATGTGAAGAATTACAACAACCATTGCCCTGATAAACAGTCTCCACATGTTTAACATGATTCCCTTTATCATGTATCTGTGCACTGTCATCCATATCCATATCCCCCTTTGATCCATATCCCCCTTTGATCCATATCCCTCTTTATCCTTTCCTGTACGTAGTGTCTTGAATGAGGCACCTGTCTCAACCTTCTCTTCAGCAAATCATTCCATATACCCACCAAATCATTCCATATACCCTCTGTGAGAAGTTGCTCCCAGGTTCCTATTAAATTTTCTGCCTCTCACCTTGAACCTGAACTTTGTCAGCGCCCTTTATGGGCGACTATTTGCATACTTTGTGTCAGCAAGGGAAGAATTTCACCGTGACTTGTCACATGTGACAATAAAGTATTCCTCCGTTACTGTGGATGTCTTGATTGTAATCATGCATTGTTTTTCTGCTGACTGGCAATAAGCAACGAAAAGCTTTTCCTCAGCACCTCAGTACGTGTGACAATGAACTAAATTCATTGTTCACTTCAGTTCCCTATCGATAATATCTTAATGCATCTGAGGTGAATATCAGAAGATTTAATACTCTACTTGTGTCTATCTGCAAAGAAACTTTAGTAAATATCACACAGGTATTGAGTCATGGAATCATACAGCATGGAAACAAAGTAGCTGGCAGAGATTTTCAGACTGATGACCTGAAAGGGTGGTATATTGTAGAGATACACGGTGGGAGAATTGTATGGTTGCTCTATGATTACTGACATTTTATAGAGTATCTGCAGGAGCAGTGGTTTAGTCTCTTCCCCTGACTCAGAAAATTGTGAATTCAAACAACTGCTCTGGATATTTGAGCTCAACAATCTCAGCTCACATTTCACGCATTCTTCCCTTTCTACTTCATCCCCACCCCCTTCCACCCACACTCCTTCTTCTGGCTTCACAATTCATGTTTCTTCTCTCCTATCTCCTTATCGCACACTTTTTGTCTTTTTATTTCTGGCCAATGTCCAACCATCTGCTAGTCAAACCCCCTCTTCTCCTGTATCCACCTATCACTTGTCAGGCTTTGTCCCGCCCCCACCTCTCTTCCACCTCCCCCCCCCCCCCCCCCCCCCCCACTCACCACATCAGTCTAAAGAAGGAACCCGACCCAAAATGTCACCTATCATCCTTTTACATCCCATTGTTGGTTTAATCACCTTGTAGGACAACACCTCCCATAGTACAGCTCTCCCATTGCAACTCTGAGTGCTGGCCGTCTGGTTGATGTGTTATTTAGGAAAGTGGCTTAGTGATACAGCGCGGAAACAGGCCCTTTGTCCCACTGGGTCCGTGCTGACTACACAGCACCCATACACTAGTTTTATCCTACACACTAGGGACAGTTTACAGAACCCAATTAACCTATAAACCTGGACATCTTTGAATGGTGGGAGAAAACCAGAGCACCAGGAGAAAACCCACGCGGTCACAGGGAGAAAATACAAATTCCATACAGGCAACACCCGTAGTCAGGATTAAACCCGGGTCTCAGGCACTGTAGGGTAGCAACTCTACCGCTGCGCTACTGCGCCCTCTACTGACATTTCAGTGTAGTTTTGAGGGTGTGAGCATCTTTGGTGGTGATGAATTGGTCTGCCCTCCAAAGTAAATGTAAAAATTCCCACCTTGCAACTTTGAGTTAGGGGAGTTAGTCGCAGCATCTTGGCCAGTAGTTATTTCTCAATCAGTGACAGCACTTTCAAAGCACTTAACCCGTTTTATGACAACCTCGGGCCATGAAATGTAACTGTATCTTTCCTTTTCCTTTTCTTTAGGCAACATTCAGTTTGCCATTACACATGCAGATGTCATTTGTCATTTTCAGGACGTTCTCTCTGACAGTATTTAACTTACTGATAAGAGCTCAGCTCTCTCACACAATGGCAACCATGTTCATAATAAATGCCTCACAAATAGACACTAAATGCTACAAAGGTCAACTAGCGGCTTTCTAAAATGTTGGTTCGATCACATTTGGAGTATTCTGTGCAGTTCTCGTTCCCCCCAAAAAAGGATGTGGAGGCTTTGGAGAGAGTGCAGAAGAGGCGTATCAGGATTCTGCCTGGATTAGAGAATATAACTCAAAGAGTGAATAGATCAATTCTGAGGATAGACACAAAATGCTGGAGTAACTCAGCGTGTCAGGCAGCATCTCTGGACAAAAAGATTAGGTGATCTTTCGGGTCGAGACCCTTCTTCAGAATGGCCCATTGTTGGTTGGGGAAGATGTGTTAATGACAGGGATACTAGTTGCAAACTGCGGAACAATGGGCCATTTGGGCTTCACCCTTCCTGAGGTCATCTGTTGCCGACCCTATTTTGTTCTGGCCTTCTCTATCGTTCAGTCTGAAGAAGGGTTCTGAATCAAAATGTCACCTATTTCTTTTGACATTCTGCCTGACCCGCCGAGTTACTTGGATTCTATCTTCGCTGTAAACCAGCAGCTTCTCCCTACACATTTCATAAATGCCTCAATTGACCTGCTGAGGTGTCATCATTACAGACAGTACAGTGCAGTATAGTGGTGCAGCTTGTAAAGCCACTACCGCGTGGCTCCAGAGACCCAGGCTCAATCATGATCTCAGGTGCTGTCTGCATGGGCTTTGTATGTTTAGGTATAAGTTAAGGTTTGGGTTCATTATTTTTGTAATGTGTAGAAACATAGAAACATAGAAAATAGGTGCATGAGTAGGCCATTCGGCCCTTCGAGCCTGCACCGCCATTCAATATGATCATGGCTGACCATCCAACTCAGTATCCTGTACCTGCCTTCTCTCCATACCCCCTGATCCATTTAGCCACAAGGGCCACATCTAACTCCCTCTTAAATATAGCCAATGAACTGGCCTCAACTACCTTCTGTGGCAGAGAATTCCAGAGATTCACCACTCTCTGTGTGAAAAATGTTTTTCTCATCTCGGTCCTAAAAGATTTCCTCCTTATCCTTAAACTGTGACCCTTTGTTCTGGACTTCCCCAACATTGGGAACAATCTTCCTGCATCTAGCCTGTCCAACCCCTTAAGAATTTTGTAAGTTTGTATAAGATCCCCCCTCAATCTTCTTAATTCTAGCGAGTACAAGCCGAGTCTATCCAGTCTTTCTTCATATGAAAGTCCTGACATCTCAGAAATCAGTCTGGTGAACCTTCTCTGTACTCCCTCTATGGCAAGAATGTCTTTCCTCAGATTAGGAGACCAAAACTGTACGCAATACTCCAGGTGTGGTCTCACCAAGACCCTGTACAACTGTACAAGGTACAGTGAAAAGATTTGTTTTGCATGCTCTTCTAACAGATCAGAAATACCATACAAAGTCGAGTACAACAGGTGGAGCAAAGGGGAATATAAAGAGTGCACGATATAGTTCTCAGCATTGTAGCGCATCAGTTCCATAGATGTTCCCCCTGTAAACACGTGGGTTTCCTCTGGATGGAATTGATGAGAATATTAAGAGAATACAATTTGATTAGCTTAGAGTAGGCTTAGTGGGTGGGTGATGGTCAGTGTGGACTTGGTGGGCAATGGGCCTGTTTCCATGCTGTAATCTAATAGCTCACAATCCACCTATGAGCAACAGCATTTGACATCAATTGGTCTATAACTAAAATTGAAAAGCCAAGTGCTGTAATCCTGTATGATTTGGTGAATCATTCTGACCATTATCCAGCTTCGTGACAGTGAAGCAAATTACCACTTCTGTACAGAAAACCTTTTGTAATTTAATAAGCAGGATCAAAGTGTCCATTTGATCCTTGCCCTGCCACTCAACAAGATTGTGTGATCTGATCTTGTCTGATCAGTTGGACATGTCTCGTCTTCTACCTCAAAGCTATTTTGCCCAATCCCCACGTCTATCGGTTCCCCTCACATCCAAAATTCCAATCTCAGTATTGACCTAAAGGAATGACAGAGCTTTCCAAGTAGAGATCACCAAAGTAGAGATTTGCAAAGATTTGCTAGCCTCTGAGTGGAGAAATCTTACCTTATTTCAGACCTAAGTGACCTACCCTTTGATGTGAGACAGTGAGTGAGTGTATATAGGTGGGACTAAGGGAAAAAAGTTGTTCGGCACGGACTTGTAGGGCCGAGATGGCCTGTTTCCGTGCTGTAATTGTTATATGGTTATATGGTTATATGGTTGTATCGCCCTAGGGTGTACGCATTCTCTAAGGGCCTGGATAAGAAATGTGATGCAGAGCACTTGGAAAGGAATCAACCTAACTTACTATACACTTCATTTCATGTGAAGAGAATTCCACATACATTTGTTTCCTCGTGATATTGTGGAACAGAAGATCGTATAAGGCTAAATTCAAAACACTGTTATAGAGTCATAGAGTCTTACTGCGTGGAAACAGGCCCTTCGACCCAAATTGCCCATACCGGCCAATATGTCCCATCCACACTGGTCCCACCTGCCTGCAGTTGGCCCATAATCCCTCTAAAACTGTTCTATCCATGTACCTGTATAAATGTTTCTTAAACGTTACAGTAGTCCCTGCCTCAACTACCTCCTCTTGCAGCTCATTCCATATACCACCAACTTTTGCTTGAAAAATTTACCCATCAGGTTCCTATTAAATCTTACCCCTCTCACCTTATGTCCTCTGGTTCTCGATCCCCCTCCTCTGGGCAAAAGACTCTCCAACCTATTCCCCTCATGTGCGTCTCTCCAATCTCTTCCCCTCATGATTTAGTACATCTCTATAAGATCACCCCTCATCCTCCTGCACTCCAAGGAATAGAGTCCTAGCCTGCTCAACCTCTCCCTATAGCTCACCCTCTAGTCCTGGCAACATCCTCAAAATCTTCTCTGAACCCTTTCAAGCTTGACAATATCTTTCCTATAACATGGTGCCCAGAACTGAATACAATATTCTAAATGCGGTCTCAACAACATCTTATACAACTGCAACATGACTTCCCAACTTCTATTCTCTATGCTCTGACTGATGACAGCCAATGTGCCATAAACATTTTTGACCACCCTATTTACCCGTGATGCCACTTTCAATGAACTATATCCCTGTACTCCTTGATCCCTCTGCTCTACGACACCAGAGCTCTATCGTTCACTGTGTAGGTCCTGCCCATGTTGTAATCTCTCTGGTTCAGAGAAGAGTCCTGATCCTAAATGTCACAAATCTATGTTCTCCAGAGATGCTGCCTGATCTGCTGTGTTACTCCAGCGCTTTGTGTCTTTTTTTTTGTATTAATCAGCATCTGCAGTTCTTTATTTCTACAAGTTGACTATTTGGTTTCAACAGCATTTAGGTCGTCAAGGCTATCCCAACATCAACCCAGCATCATACTTACTTTGTCAAGTATCCAGCTGAATAGTTAAAATCTGTTACGGTGTACAGGGATGGTTACAATAGTGAGGCGTTGCTAGTAAAAGCAATTGGTCGTATAACGATAAAATAAAATCTGAGGTCTAGCAAGAAAATATAATTCCCCATTGTTCTCCTTAGTAACCTCAAGAAAACGCAAAAGGAATGCATGAAATATTGAAATATTAAACTCAAATTCCATGATATATTCATCTTCTAACATAAAATTGTCTACTTTCGGTCAAAGTGATACATAATTGAAGTTATTTCCATTAAATATAGTGGTAAATGGGAAGATGTTTTTATATTTATGTAATGTCAGCAGTGTACAATAGGGAAGCTTGGGATACATTGTGTGCAAGTGCAAAGAAAGCACATTTATTTTGCATGTATTAAAGCAAAATCCCGATCATTTCTGCTTTTCACGTCGTAGACTGTGCTGCTGACTCAGGGTTGAAATGAAAAAGTATCTCATCTTGGCTGGAGATATGGTGCATTTAGCTATGGTGACGTAGATACAGATGGTAAACAGCAGAGGTGATGGTTACAAATACATTTTGAATGTAATGAATTGAGTCCAAAAGGTACAGAGCCGGTGCAGTGGTGCATCATGGTACAGCACGGTGGTGCAGCGGTCGAGTTGCTGCCTTACAGCGCCAGAGACCCAGGTTCGATCCTGACTACGGGTACTGACTATACGGAGTTTGTACGTTCTTCCCGTGACCACATGGGTGCTCCGGTTTCCTCCCACGCTCCAAAAACGTACAGGTCTGTGGGTTAATTGCTTTGGGAAGTTATAAAATTTTCCTTAGTGTGTGTAGGTTAGTGTTGGGGATGATCACTGGTCAGCGCGGACTCGGTGGGCTGATGCGCCTGTTTCCATGCTTTATCTCTAAAGTCTAAAGCCAAACTACAGAGGAAATGGCCTCAAGCTAAGTCCTCAATATTAATCTCCACGACAAGTTAACATATGAAGAGCATTTGATGGCACTGGGCCTGTACTGGCTGGTGTTTAGAAGAATATGGGGGGACCTCTTTGAAACGTATAGAATAGCGAAAGGCTTCGATAGAGTGGATGTGGAGAGACATGTAAATGAGGACTAGAGGTCATCAACCTCAGAATTAAAGGACGTTCTCTTAGATTGGAGATGAGGAGGAATTTCTTTAGTCAGAGGCTAGTGAATCTGTGGAATTCTTTGCTACAGAAGGCTGTGGAGGCCTAGTCAGTGGATATATTTAAGGCAGAGATAGATAGATTCTTGATTAGTATGGGTGTCAGAGATTATGGGGAGAAAGCAGGAGAATGGGGTTAGGAGGGAGAGGTAGATCAGCCATGATTGAATAGCGGAGTAAACTTGATGGGCCAAATGGCCTAATTCTACTCCTATCACTTATGATCTTATGAAGTGTTAAGAAAGAGGATTATGCTGAAAAATGCATCTGGATAGAGCATTCAGAGTTAATCAAATAGAAATTCAGAAGTGGAATGCACTGCTCACACACTAGTACATATTTATCACAGGCAACCAAAGACAAATTTCAACTTCCTAAAATTAGCAACACAAAAACACCCCTTCCTCCACTGTGCCTGTACCATTTACATGGAAGATCATAAGATATAGGAGCAGAACTAGGACTATCGGCCCATCGAGTCTGCTCTGCCATTCAATCATGGCTGATCTGTTTATCCATCTGAACCCCATTCTCATACCTTCTCCCTTAAAGCTTTGGTGATCAAGAACCAAATCTCTGTTTTAAAAATACCCAATAACTTGGCTTCCACCACCATTTGTGGCAATTAATTCCACAGATTCACCACCCTCTGACTAAATAAATTCATCCTCATCTCCATTCTAAAGGTCATCCTTTTATTCGGATGCTGTGCCCTCTGGTCCTAGGCTCTTCCACTACTGGAAACATCCCCTCCACATCCAGAACAGCATAGAACATAGGACACAGAACAGTGCAGCACAGGAACAGGCCATTTGGCCCATGTTGTCCGATGCCAAGTTAAACTAATCTCATCTATCTGCACGTGTTCCACAACCCTCCATTCCTCCTTGCATATCCCTGTGCCCATCTTAATTATTTCTTTGAAAGAGCCATCCAATGAATTCCACATTCCTCATATCCTTGCAATACCCCACCCCCCCCCCCCCCCCCCCCCCCCCCCCCATGTATAGGCTAGAGACAGGCTGGTAGAGAAGGCCATTATGACTGTGGCCAAATCTTTTGTAGCTATCTAGTTAATTTGCTTGTTTTGGAAGGAACTGTAGATAAACACAAAAACCTGGAGTAACTCGGTGGGACAGGCAGCATCTCTGGAGAGAAGGAATGGGTGATGTTTCGGGTCGAGAACCTTCCTCAGTTTGGTCTGAAAAGTTTGAAGTAGGTCACGACCCGAATCATCAGCCATTTCTTCTCTCGAGAGATGCAGTCTGTACTTCTGAGTTACTCCAGCATTTTGTGTCTATCTTTGGTTTAAACCAGCATCTGCAGTTCCTTCATACACAAGGCTGATTTAAACCGAAGACAGACACAAAAAGCTAGAGTAACTCAGAAGGACAGGCAGCTTCTCTGGAGAGAAGGAATGGGTGACGTTTCAGGTCGAGAGCCTTCTTCAGACCTCAGTCTCGACCCGAAACGTCACCTACTCCTTTTTTCCAGAGATGCTGTCTGACCCGCTGAGTTACTCCAGCTTTTTGTGTCTATCTTAGTTAATTTGCTTTCCCCATTTGCCCTTCGAAAGTGAATAGAGTGAAGCTGTTTCCATCGATCATTTAGGTATTCCAAATAACACTAACTTACCGTGTTACAAAAACTGATTCCTCCTATTGTCTCTCATTCTATTACTGATCACTTTAAATTGGTCGTCTCTGGTTCCTGACTGTTCTTCCACTGAAAGTGATTTCTCCTTATTTATTCTGTCATTACTGTTCATAATATCAAACAAATCACAATCTAATGTCCTTGTTGCCTTCGCAGCTCTGAGGATAACACCACCCTGTGAATCACCAGACTCAGTTCATTCACGGCCGAGGACATTCATTAACAATACCATTCCGATATATTTGTCTCCATACTCTTCTGATGTGCAGTCCAGAATTGGCCACAATATTTCAGACCAGCAGATTCAGATTGCTTTATTGCCATATACACCAGGGTTCAATGCAATTGCTTGTTTGCAAGAAACTCATAGTGTACACAGCACACATGATAATGACATGAAAACCGGCATTTTCTAAAGGTTTGGAGTAAATTCTTTAGCTTTGTCCTATTCCTTTGTAAATCAACCAGGAATCTCACGGAGAGTCATAGTCAGTGTAGAAACATGCCCTTCTGCCCAACTAGCCTATGCCGACCAACATGCCCCATTTATTCTGGTTCCATCTACCTGTATTTGGCCCATGCCCTAAACATATCCTATCCATGTACCTGTTCAAATGTTTCTTAAACGTTGTGATAGTACCTGCCCTAACTACCTCCTCCGGAGGCTTGTTCCATATACCTACCAACCCTTATGTAAAAAGGATACCCCTCAAGTTAAATCTACTCCCCCCCTCACCTTAAACCTATATCCTCTGGCTATTTGTTTTAAAGACTCATGCAGCATGCAAAAAGGCCCTTTGGCCCATCGGGTCAGGTCAGGGGGGAGTCCCCCCCCGCCACGGGTACCATGTAATCTGCTCCATGGTCGGATAGTCGGCGACTAAACCGTCTCCCCCACCTGGTTTTCCCAGGTGAGGAGGGGGCTATGGACCCCCAGCAGAACCAAAAACAAGACCTGTCAAAGGGAGGATGAGCTCGTAGCGAGCCAACACTTGCGATCACTGTCGTACATAGCATTGTAAGCACCGTGCCTGTTGATGTTTTCAACGATGATGATGATGATGATGATGCCCATCGAGACCATATACCTACCATAAAATAATTCAGTTGATAAAAATGTTCCAAAAAAAGTGGCATTCAACTTAGAAAGTGTTTCTGGGCTGTGCAAGGAACGTCAATAAGAGAAGCTTCTTGTCAGAGTTCTCTTGGTTGTGAAGGTGACAGATTCTCTGCATCGTTGTTGCTCTGCAGCTGTTTCTAAAACCACTGCAGACACCTGCGCTTATTAAATGCTTTGTTAACCAGCCTCCTTGACTTCATTATAAGTCTTTCCATTTATCAACCATCTGATCGTTTAGGGATAATAATAAGTGAAGCAGATTTGATGAGGGTTACATTATTTTCACAATCATAGGCATACAGTTAAGAGTTTATTTAAACACACCTCGAGCCAAATATGGAGCCATTGCCTCACAGCACCAAAGACCCGGGTTTGATACTGACCTCGGGTGCTGTCTATGTGGAGTTTGCACATTCTCCTTGTGACCGCGTGGGTTTCCTTTGGATGCTCTGGTCTCCTCCCACTAACCAAAGATGTGTGGGTGTGTGGGTTAATTAGCCTCTGTACATCACCCCTAGTGTGTAGGGAGTGGATGCGAAAATGGCTAAACAGAACTACTGTGGATAGGATGATCGGCGTGGACACAGTGGGCTGAAGGGCCTGTTACCATGCTGCATCTTTCAGTCAATTCCAGTAACGAGGCATCTTTAACTTGACAAGATATCCCATGGGGATTAACAAACAGATCAGGGCAGCTAACCAAGCTTGGGGCGGCACAGTGGCGCAGCAGTGATGCTGCCTAAAGGTGCCAGAGACCCGGGTTCGATCCTTACTATGGGTGCTGTCTATGTGGAGAGTGTACATTCTCCCCATGACCGTGTGGGCTTTCTCCTGGTGCTCCAGTTTCCTCCCACATTCCTAAGACGTGCAGGCTTGGAGGTTAATTGACTTCTATAAATTGTCCAAGAATGAACTGCAGATGCTAGAAAATCGAAGGTAGACAGAAATGCTGGAGAAACTCAGCGGTTGAGGCAGCAACTATGGAGCGAAGGAAATAGGTGACGTTTCGGGTCGAGACCCTTCTTCAAAGGAACTGCAGATGCTGGAAAGTGAGACCAAGCGTAGGCTTGGCGATCGCTTAGCCCAACACCTCCGCTCGGTTCGCATAAAACAACCTGATCTCCCGGTGGCTCAGCACTTCAACACCCCCTCCCATTTCGAATCCGACCTTTCTGTCCTAGGCTCCTCCATGGGCAGAATGAGGCCCACCGTAAATTGGAGAAGCAGCACCTCATATTTTGTTTGGGTAGTTTACACCCTAGCGGTATGAACATTGACTTCTCCAATTTCAGGTAGTCCCTGCTTTCTCCTTCTTTCCCCTCCCCTTCCCAGCTCTCCCACAGCCCACTGTCTCCACATCTTCATTTATTCTTCCCGCCCCCCCCCACCCCCCCATCAGTCTGAAGAAGGGTCTTGACCCGAAACGTCGCCAATTTCCTTCGCTCCATAGATGCTGCCTCACCCGCTGAGTTTCTCCAGTATTTTTGTCTACCTTCTATAAATTGTCCCGTGTGTAGGATAGAACTAGTGTATGGGTGATCATTGTTTGGCATGTACCTGCTGGGCAAAGGGACTGTTTCTACACCGCTTCTCTAAATTAAACTAAATGAAAGCTTGCATCTCCTCTGTAGGAATTACAAATGCTGCTTTTTATCTCTTCCCTTCCAACCAAGCATGAGCCTAACAGTTCTTTTGCACTTCTTTATCTCTACTACCTGCATGTGGTGCTATAAATGTGGTCTCCTCTTTAATGGAGGTACTAAATACAGATTGGTGTAACTGTTATTTGCTTCTGTCCCCATATTCCCAACATACCACTGCACAGAGCGCCCGTGTTAAGCCTGCAGGGGCGAACATGAGCCTTTGGAAGACCTTCACTTTAATAATTCGACTGTTATCATTGCACCCTTTCTGTCTGCACCATCCTAAATAGTTTTGTCAAGGCCTAATATAGATTTGTGCAAAAGCACCTCATCTTTCATCTGGACACATACAAACCTTCTGGATTCAATAATACATTCAACAATTTAAAACATAGAACAGTACATCACAGCACAGATAAAGGCCCTTCAGCTCACAATGTCAGTGCCAAACACGATGGCCTGGTCAACTAATCTCCTCTGCCTGCACATGATCCATGTCCCTCCATTCCCTGCATATCCATGTGCCTATCTAAAAGCCTCTTAAATGCTACTGTATCTGCTTCCACCACCTCCCCTGGCAGCACGCTCCAGGCATCCATTACCCTCTGCATTAAACAACTTGTCCCACACATCTCCTTTACACTTTGACCGTCTCTAACCCTTCAAACTATGCCCTCTAGTCTTTGACATTTCCACACTGGGAAAAAAAGGTCTGATGGTCAGCTCCATCTATGGCATCTCATTATATCCTTCTATCATGTCTCGTCTCAGCTTCCGACACATCAGAGAAAATGATCCAAGATTGTCCAGCCTCTCCTTGTAGCCAATACTCCCTAATCCAGGAACATTCTGGTAAAGCTCTCTGAAGTAACTTGTTTTCCCTGTTGGTATTAAAACTGGCCAGTCCTGCTGTGGGTTTTCTATCTGTAATATTAAGCCAGTTTTTCTCACTCCTGACTCTGATTGTTTTGACACTTCCAACAGCTTTGACATTTTACAGCCTATTCTGGTCACTGGTGTTTTCTCTCTCGCTGACTGCCTTTATTAATCCGTCACCGGGATCTTTATCAACGGCTCGTCATGGTAACACTAGTTCTAACCCATCAAAGAGATCCCCCTTGTCTTATCCATCTCTCCCCCACCTTCACAGCAACTTAAAACTAACTGGTCTTCATTAAAGGACACAAAGTGCTGGAATAACTCAGCGGAGCAGGCAGCATCTCTGGAGAACATGGAGAGGTGATGTTTCGGGTCGACACAGTTCTTCAGGCTGTGAGTCGGGGGAGAGGGAAGCTAGAGGTATGAAAAGGTTCAGAACAAATCAGAGCTGGCACCGATGAAAGGTGGAGCCCACAATGGTCCATTGTTGGCTGTGGAAGAGGTGATAACCCTGTAGAAGGGATATTTGGATGCGAACAGTGGAACTGGCACTGGAACTGGAACTGATCTGCTAATTTTCAGTTCCATTTGCTTGGTAATAGAGATTGATTTTATGTGCTTAAAAAAAAGGTGGCCTAGTGGGGCAGCATTGTGGCACGGCGGTAGAGTTGCTGCCTTACAGCGCCAGAGACCCGGGTTCGATCCTGACTATGGGTACTGTCTGTACGCTGTTTGTACGTTCTCCCCGTGACCTGCGTTGGTTTGCTCCGGTTTCCTCCCACATTTCAAAGGTGTTCAGGTTTGTAGATTAATTCGCTTAGTATGAATGTAAAATTGTCCCTCATGTGTGTCGGATAGTGTACATGTGCAGGGATCGCTGGTTGGCGTAGACTCGGTGGGCCAAAGGGCCTGTTTCCGCTCCATATCTCTAAACTAAGCTAAACTATGCAAAATGGTCCAGAGAGAGAGAGAAATCTAGAGCTTAGGGGCCTGTCAGCTGAAAGCAAAGCCACCAATGACAGAATGATTATGTTGGGGTTTTACAGGAGTGATGGTATGTGCCAGTCGTTAGCATTGAATGTTAGCTGGAAAATTTTATTATTCATATAACCCTGTCCTGTGTCTTTGCACAGCTTAAGAAGTGAGAGTTTAATAAATAGTTTGCAGCATTGACTATTATTAAGCTGAAACATGCCATTTCCTTTCAAGCTTTCCTGCTGCAATGCCATGAAAAACTGTGCATTACATTTATTACTGAGATTCACAGCAACACACACAGTTTTCATCGACTCGGTTGAAATGTTTTGCTACAAATATTTAATAAGTTGACTTGAATGGAACAGTTGCAATCTTTGGTGTGAGTGAATTATCACAACAGTAGACACAAGTCAATTTTTAAAAAGTGGCTTTGGTAGAATGGTGAAATATTAAGTATTAATGCAATTTAATTTCATTGCATTTTTGATTTGTTTTCCTTTTATGTAGCTATATTCAATTGGAATTATACAGTGATAGAGCAAGGAGATAGTCCTATTGGGCCAAATCGTCCATGGCGACTAGGAAGTCTATCTACACTAGCCCCACATGCCTGCGTTTGGCCCATGCCCCTTGTAGACATTTCCGATCCATGTACCTGTCCAAATGTCTTTTAAAAATGTTGTTAATTGTACTTGTCTCAACCATTTTGTCTGGCAGCTCTTTCCACATAGGCACCACTCTCTGTGTGACAAAGTTGCCCCTCAGATTCCTTGAAAACTTATGCCCTTTCATCTTAAACCGATACTCTTTAGTTTTTGATTCCCCAATCCTGGGAAAAAGATTGTGCATTCATCCTGTCTATGGCCCTCATGAATTTATATACCTCTATAAGGTCTCCCCTCAGTCTCCTCCGCTCTTGGGAATGAACTCCCAGTCTGCCCAACCTCTCCCTATATTTTCAAAAAAAATATTTACGCTGCTTTCAGCTTAATGATGTTGTCCAGGAATAGAGAAACCTAAACTGTAAACAATACTCCAGTACGGCCTCATCACCATCTTGAATAACTGCAACATATCGGCCCAATTCCTTACTTAGTTCACTGACGGATGAAGGTCAGCGGTCCAAAGACTTCTTCATCACCGTGACTAGCTGTGATGCCACTTAGTGCAAGACCTTGTACTCCCAGATCACTCTGTTCTACAACACTTTCCAGGGTCCTAACATTCACTGTGAAATCGCTATCCTGGATTGAAATGCAACACCTTGCACTTTCCTGCATTGAAAGCCATTTGCCATTCCTTGGCCCTCTTACTGAGCTGGTCATGAGCTGAGCTGAGCTTGATTCGTGATAATTCTTGATAACCTTCCTCACTGTCTACAATATTACCTATTTTAGTGTAATCTGCAAACTTACTGATCATAGACACAAAAATCTAGAGTAACTCAGCGGGACTGGCAGCAACTCTGGATTGTATAGATTCAAGAGACTTCTTCAGTCTCCACCCATTCCTTCTCTCCAGTGATGCTGCCTGTCCCGCTGAGTTACTCCAGCTTTTTGAGTCTATCTTCGGTTTAAATCGGCATCTGCAGTTCCTTACTGATCATGCCTTGTACACTCTCATCCATGAGTGAGGAACAGCAATGGGCCCAGCTCTGAACCCTGAGGCACACACTCGTCACAGGCCTCCACTCCGAGAAGCAACCTTCCACCATCACCCTCAGCTTCTTACCAATAATCCAACTATGCATCTGATCAACCACCTCTCCCTGGACCCCATGCCAATCTATCCTTCCAGACTATCTGATTTACATATAAAGCAATATGCTGGAGCTTATTTTCTTTTCTGAATTCAGATAAAACACAATTTTATTTACCTTTGCTTATTATATTCACTATCTCATAAATAGTTTGCTTA
Source organism: Amblyraja radiata (assembly GCF_010909765.2). Taxonomy (NCBI): domain Eukaryota; kingdom Metazoa; phylum Chordata; class Chondrichthyes; order Rajiformes; family Rajidae; genus Amblyraja; species Amblyraja radiata. The sequence continues at coordinate 25,717,977 of NC_045971.1, read as the reverse complement.
ATCAAAATAACTTAAAGGAGACGCAAAGTGTGTGTTAAAAAAAATGTAAAATATAAAATGTGGTGACAATTTATCGAAACCAGGAACTGCAGATGCTGGTTTATACCAAAGGTAGACACAAAGTGCTGGAGTAACATAGTGAGTCTGAAAAAGGTTCACTTCTTAATAAACAGACAACTCACAAAACGGTTAGGTAGACCAATTCAAGCTTTACTGATTATCGGCCGATGGAAGTGGCGAGGATACCAGCCAAGTAAGCAACACAGACATTGACTTTCCTCATGTCACCACTTCCATGAACAAAGAATTACATGGTATTTTATACTGGGTTTTTTTTGTCACCTAAGCACATTCCGAAGATGTTAGTCATGGTCAGAGGTACAGTCATTTAGCCTTAGCAGGTCAGGAAGCATCTGTGGAGAAAAAGGATGGGTGATGATATGGGTCGGTTCATGTTGGGAAGAAGGGTCCCGACCCGAAATATCACCCAACCTTTTTGTCCAGAACCACTGAGTTATTCCAGCACTTTGTGTCTATCTCTGGGCCACAATTTATTATTTACCAGGCAATGTATTTATTTTGCAGATCATTATGAATGCCTGCAGCACTATTTGACGTTGTAGCATTGGAAGAGTTTTTACCAGCATTTAAAAGTTTGTTAAATATTTCTCTGATTTATTTTGTACTTTATACACATCATTAGCAGAGGATGCCGCACAATCTTTCTGCAACAGACTAATTTATCAAAGGAGCCCAATGCTGCAAATTGTTTCCCAGGCTCATGCTTCTGCTCTGGGTGAGTAAATTCACAGGACATGATCACATGAATAATAAAACATACTTTGCAGAGCAGAGAATTTAGCAACATGTAGGGATTTAAACAACCCCAATCTGGTTCAATGTAGCATTTAATCCTGCCATTGTAATCTGTTCCCCAAGATAATTTAAGTTCTGGGATCCCTTTGACTCTAAGCATGAGCGATAAATTCTTGACATTTTCTGCTCATGATTTAGAGACACGAAACAATGATGAAATACAGTATGACAGAGATTGATTGATGATTGGATTTTATTAAGGTACCCAAAGAACAGATGCTGACATTTTTGCAGTCTGTGAGGGCATCCTCAGAATTTATTTTAATTTAGCCATATGTTAACCGAGATTCTGGCCACTGATATTTTGATAGTAAGTTTTGTTGTGGAACTCCACCAGTGAGTCAAGAATCAAGAGCAAGACTGTATTTTATTATCATATGTCTCAAAAAGGAGCAATGAAGAGTGAAGAGTGTTTGATTATCATATGTCCTGAAATGGAGTGATAAAATTCTGGTCTGAGTGTGGGTTTAGTTTAGTTTAGTGTCACTTGTACTGAGGTACAGGGCACAACTTTACTGTTGTGAGCTATCCAGTCAGCAAAAAGACTATACTGTATATGATTATAAATAAGCCGTCCACAGTTTGGAGAACAGCATAAAGTAAATAACACCAATATCGTTCAGTGCAAGATGAAGTCCAGTAAAGACCAATCTGAAGGTCTCCAATGAGGTAGATGGTAGGTCAGGACTGCTCTCTGGTTGTTGATGGAATGGTTCAGTTGCCTGATAACAGCTGGGAAGAAACTGTCCCTGAATCTAGTGGTGTACTTTTTCAAACATCCATACCTTTTGCCTGATGAGAGAGGGGAGAAGAAGGAGTGAGACTCATCCTTGATTATGCTGCTGGCCTTGCCGAGGCAGCATAAGGTGTAGAGGGAGTCAATAGAAGGGAGGTTGGTTTGCGTGATGGTCTGGGCTACGTCCACAACTCTCTGCAATAAAGTTTTCCTGCAGCTGGCTTCAGAACTCTCCATGTTTTGGGGATGCACTCAGCCATCGTCTAATGCTACTGGACACAAATTACTTGCCAGCAAAAAAAACACATCATTTAAACCCTAATGTCGCGACTGCAAGTCAAGTGAACACTGCTCTGAAGCAAGCTACTCTAATATATTCCTCTGGATATTGCACAAATGTAATGCAGAAGTGGAAGGCTTTTTGCACATTTCTCATGGAGTTACTCTCCTCTCCATAAGCATTAGCCCAGAGACAACCACCTTTGAGACGTTTTAAAGTGATTTACAGGGAAGCAGGCAGCTTGGTGCATGCACTATGGATGGACAAGATGAGAAAGTAAGCTCTGATTGAATGGTTCAGAGGCTTCAGTCCCAAATGACGGAGGGATACAGAACTTGTGGGTCGCAGAGTCCTTATTACAATTTAAAAATAAGCATTTGAAAAACACCAAAAGTGAAACCACTTCATGGCGGCCTGCAGGAAATATGAGCAGAAATCACGTTAATTTGGCTGAAAACCTCACACGTTTGTGAGACTAGGATGTTCCATAGTCTCCTAGTTTGCAGTTAGGCTGCTGTTTCTATTTAGATATTTCGAAAAATGTTCTTATAATGTTAATAATAGTTTTGTATCTTGCCATATTCGACAAGTTGCTTCCCTCTGTTCAGAGTAATTGAATGCTGTAAATAGATCAAGGGGATTTGTTTGATATTTTTATAATGTTCCAAAAAATGATGAGTTGATGAAAGAAAGTGAGATAAGAAGATGATTTTAAGAGAGACATTTAAAATCACATTTAAAACCTTCCATGAAATTGCAAAATCAATATCTATCCGGATGCTTGAAGTCCAATAATATGAAGCCAATAATGAATTTGAAAGTGATTAATTGCAATTAAAAGCTTTGATTCTTTCCAGTCTTTGTAGATGTAGGTATCAGCACCACCAGCTAACATTCATTTACAAATCACACTCAGCAAATTGAAAGAGATGAGCAATGATGCCGATAAATTGATTGACAGATTCAACATGGAAACAGGCCCTTCAGCCCATTTGGGTAGCACGTGGTGCAGCAGTAGAGTTGTTACCTTACAGTGCCAGAGACCTGGGTTTGATCCTGACTACGGGTGCTCTCTGTATGGAGTTTATACTTTCTCCCTGTGACTTGCGTGGCTTTTCTCCGGGTCCTCCAGTTTCCTCCCCTACTCCAAAGACGTACTAATTTGTAGATTAATTGGCTTCGTAAAATTTCCCCCTAGTGAGTGTAGGTAATGTTAGTGTGCGGGGATTGCTGATTTCACTGCACATCTTGTATGTGTTTGTGACAAATAAACTTGACTTGACTTGATTGGTGCGGACTCAGTGGGCCGAAGGGCCAGTTTTCGCGCTGATTCTCTAAACTAAACTAAGACTCCACGCCGACTATCAATCCTCAGATTACACCAGTTCTATGATATCCCACCTTCTCATCCACTCCCTACATACTTAGGGCTATATACAGAGGTCACTGAGCCTACAGATACATACGCCTTTGGGATGTGGGAAGAAACCGGAGCACCCGGAGGAAACCCGCATGGTCACAGGGAGAACGTGCAAACTCCACCCAGGCAGCACTTGTAAGGAGGATCAAATCCAGTTCTCTGGCACTGTGAAGCAGCGGCTGTGCCACTATGATACCCTTAAATGAGAATGGAAATGTTGGGAGTGTAAAGAAAAATGAAAGAAGGGAATTTGATACAATATAAAAAATTGGTAAACAACAAAAGTTCCATTAAATTTAAGGTGCTGCGAAAAAGTGTAGATGATGGAGACAATTTAATGGATAGAATTCAGTTCTGAGCAGGTGTAAGGAATTTCAGACACGTTGTCATATAAGTTTGAGAAAGCTGGAAGTAGAATATTGGAGAAATGGTTATTAAAAAGCATGAATCTGGTTGGATTTTGATGTTGGGTTTGGGGGACAGGTGGAACATCGAATTTGAAACTCGGGTCATGATCAAACGATATAGTAACATTGCACACAGTGAATATTAGCGTGACTGAGCATCGTTGGAAGTAAAATCAAAGACAAAGGAACAGAAGATTGGATGAGAATCAATCATTCATCTTGCAAGAGACGAGGAGAAAATAAAGAAACCCTGTGCAACTGCAGTAATTATTTTGATGGATGAGAGATACAATGACAGAGCCCATTGAAGCTGCTGTCAGTCTTCTCACTAATGTAAGGAAATTGAGAGCTCCAGGTATATTCGCAACAAGTGAATTGAAAACCCATAGAAGAACTGATCATTAAATTGGGTAAGAAGAATGGGGTCATTCATGTGGAAAGATTCTTCTTGGACGTGGCATGTTGTCCCTACAGTAATTAAAGGAAGTATTTGATCCCTCTTTGCTGGATACATTCATTCACCTTCAGATAGACTACTACTTCAGCGTTAATAAGAACCATCTACGTGACTGTGTAAAGTTATTCTGTGCGGAGTTTCTTCAATGATATTATTCATCACCTCTGTCCAGTCATCTTTGCCCTTGTGGACAGATGTTCTACAATAGGTTAGTATCTGACACAATTGGTGTAATTAAGTGTCACTTTCTCTTGCGTTACTCTACTCATTTAATGAGAATAGCTGCCTTTCCAACCTCAACACCGTGGGTATATGAAGCGAGCTGCCTGAAGAAGTATTTGAGGCAGGTACAATAACAACATTTGAAAGAATCTTGTACAGATACATGGATAGGAAAGGTTTAGAGGGATATGGACCAAATGCAGGCGAATGTGACCAGCTTAGACGGGGCAGCTTAGACGGCAGGGACCAGTTGGGGTGAAGTGCCTGTTTTCTTGCTGTTTGACTCTTATGGATATTAATGCCCCTGTCCCACTTAGGAAACCTCTGGAGACCTTGCGCCCCACCCAAGGTGTCCGTGAGGTTCCTGGAGGTTCCGGTCACTCTCCCTAATGGTCGAAAGTGGTTTCCGCGTAGTCGAGCTTCTTCTATGTTGCGGCGATTATTTCAAAAAATTTAAAACCGGCCTCGACTAAAAATAGGTTGCCATTTTAAAATTCGGTAACTTTTTTAGTCGAAGCCGGTTGCGATTTTAGTTGAGGGTGGTTACCGGAGGTTGCAGGTAGTGGAAGGTAAGACCTCCCTGGTGGAATAAAACTGGGTGGAAAAAAAAAATTGAAATAATTGCCGGGGAACCTCACGGGAACCTTGGGTGGGGCGCAAGGTCTCCAGAAGTTTCCATTCAGGTTTCCTAAGTGGGACAGGGGCACAACAGTGTTCCTCGCTCCCAGCTTGTAAATGCAATCTTTAGCTTGTTTTACCTTCTTTTCCACAGAACCTCACACCATTTTGTAGGATTGTAAGATCCATACCTGCGTTAGCAAATAGCAATGGGAAATTTCCTTCCAAAATCCCAAAAGGAAATTACTCATTGGAATGAAAATGAAAACTTGCAGGCTAATCGCAGAGGTCAAGAGAGACAGAGGGAGGAAGTTCAGCAGCAGAGACAAGGTGCACTGAGGTGAAGGTATTTGTTTAACCTCAGCATACTCAAAGCATGGTATTCAATTAAATTCTTCATTAATCCAATACCGAAGGAATCATCTTGTGTAAAGGGACCTTATTTTATGTAATTTAATAAACATTCGGATTATAATGCAGGTCATTGGAGTGCATATCACATTATAAAAGGCATCTTTAAACTGTAGAAGCCTAAGAGCCTGTCTGTACTGATTTTCAATGATGCAAAATTGAAAGCTTAGCAACAAAGGTAAACATGACCTTGTGAATGCATTTGAAGTGATTAAGTTCTGCAATTTTACAGCACCTTTCAGACCCTGGAACAACCTGATACCTTTGTTACCTATGAGGTTTAAAAAAAATTGTACTCATTTTGTTTTATGGGAAACGGAGCAGTGAATTTGATCGTTAGTATGTCCCTGAATGGGCACTAAGATAAAACATCTGTAAATATATTTCAGGGAATGTAGACCAAGCGATGTCTCAGCTAGAATTCCAGGAAGACTGATTTGCTTTTTGTCCAGTAATAGAGACACTGTTTACAAGAACAGACAGATGGAGTCTCAGTGTAACGATTTATCCGGATGACAGCAGGAAGGACATTCAATCGTGCAGCAATCCTACCTCAACCTGTCCAAAGACCAACGTGTCTGGAGGCAAGGTTTTCAAAGCAGTTGGTTACTCAGATCTGACACCTCTTGCAGTTTGGATTCCAGCCGAAAATCTGAAGCAGAACCTTCAGATAGTTGGCAGTGAAGGTCACAGTCGTCTCAAACCTCTCAATCTCTCTCATCGCTGTCACTTCCCAAATATGCAGTGAGTCTGGTACCACGGCAAATAAAAGTTCCTTATGGCTGATCTATTGAGGCAGAAGCCTCCTCTATTCATTCGTTCCGTGATGTTCCCCTCTGCCCATTATTTATTTAATCTGTCACAATGAACTGACAGATATATCTGTGGCTGCAGGCAATTTCCTGTGCCCACATTTCCTTATCATTGCTTGGACTCATGGAGGTGCTGGGAAATGAAATTGCAATCAGACACCACAAACATTTTGTTGAATGCAAGCCGAGATTCCTTTTCCTGCACTGTTGAGGTTTTGTTTAGTTTAGTTTATTATTGGCACGGGAACCGAGGTACAGTGAAAAGCTTTTTTGTTGCGTGCTATCCAGTCAGCGAAAATTACAATCAAGCCGTCCACAGCGTACAGATACAGGATGAAGGCTATAACGCTTAATGCAAGATTAAGCCCAGTAAAGTCTGATTAAAGATCATCTGAAGGTCTCCAATGGAGCAGATGGAAGGTTAGTTGCCTGATAACTGCTGGGAAGACACTGTCTCTGAATCTGGAGGTTTACGTTTTCACACTCTGTGCCTCTTGCCTGATGGGAGTGGGGAGAAGAGGGAATGACCGGGATGAAAGGGGGAGCGAGGGTGATGAGCGAGGCATTCTCCAGGGCACTTGAGAGGGGCTCTCATACTTTGCCTTTTCCAGTACACCCTGAACAACAATCCAACAGCGATGGCGCAGTTCTTACCAACTGTCCCAGAGCCAGAAGAGGAGGGCAAGTTCACAAATTATAGGAGTAGAATTAGGCCATTCGGAACGTCGAGTCTACTCCACCATTCAATCATAGCTGATCTCTGCCCAGTTTCCTGCCTGCTCCCCATAACCCCTGGCACCCGTTCTAATCAAGAATGTGTCTATCTCTGCCTTAAAAATATCGACTGACTTGGCCTGCACAGCCATCTGTGGCAATAAATTCCACAGATGAACTACCCTCTGACTAAAGAAGTTAAGGTATTTGATGACAATGGAAGATCTCTGCATGGACGTGATCTATTTCTTCCCTTAGAAGGAGAGGCAGTCTGTATCTCAACCTGGCATGACCTCAGTGATGAAGTGTCAGATGATGCCTGTCAATGACTAACACCTGCAAGAACACTTGTCCTTTCCTTTCCCATTCAACAGCATTAACATTGTTCTTTCCTCAACTATCGACTTCCTCTGGAATCACCATTGACCAGAAAGTGACCTGAACCAGGCCGATGATTGAGGCTGTAAGAACAAATACGATTCAGTATTCCCCAGATACTGAGGGAATAGGTCAACTCAACTCCTGCCTTCACAAGGTATGGCAGGGTTCCAAAGGATGTTATACACTTGCCTGATATGTTTGTACCAAGTAGAAATTAATTTAGAATAAAGATTGCCCTTGAATGCCAACTCCATTTACTGCCAACTACAATTGTTGCTGTCTATCATTGTCCCTCTGGCAATGTCCACACATTGTCAAGGTTTCCGTAAACCTCGACTGCCACCACACAGAAGGACGGCAAAGGCATCCTCTTGGAGATCACTACCTGCACACCAAGGGGCAATTTACAGAGGGCTAACTACCCGACAAACCTGCAGGTATTCGGGATATAGGGGAAAACTGGAGCACCCGGAGGAAACCCAGTGGCACTGCACCGCACAGTGGCGCACCGGTAGAGTTGCTGCCTCACAGCGCCAGAGACCCAAGTTCAATCCTGATCTTGGGTGCTGTCTGTGTGAAGTTCATATGTTCCAGAACAAGGGGTCACAGTTTAAGGATAAGGGGGAAATCTTTTAGGACCGAAATGAGGAAAACATTTTTCACACAGAGAGTGGTGAATCTCTGGAATTCTCTGCCACAGAAGGTAGCTGAGGCCAGTTCATTGGCTATATTTAAGAGGGAGTTAGATGTGGCCCTTGTGGCTAAAGGGATCAGGGGGTATGGAGAGAAGGCAGGTACAGGATACTGAGTTGGATGATCAGCCATGATCATATTGAATGGCGGTGCAGGCTCGAAGGGCCAAATGGCCTACTCCTGCACCTATTTTCTATATTTCTATGTTACTCCCAATGGCCAGGTGGGTTTTCACCAGTTGCACTGATTTCCTCCACATCACAAATACATGGAGGTTTGTAGGTAAATTGGAAATTGTCCCCATTGTGAAGGATAGAACTTGGTGGGCCGTAGGGGGTATTTCGACTCTGTATCTCTAAACTAAACTATACCCACGTGGTCACAAGTAAAACATGCAAACTCCACACAGACTGCACCTGGTGTCAGGATTGAACCCGTGTCTCTGGCGCTGTGAGTCAGTGGCTCTACGTAGCATCATGCCACAGTTAGGGCTGATCATGCAGTACTTGCCTCTTGGCAATGTAAGCTTCCCACAGATGATTACAAATAGACGGAAAACTAAATATCCTCGAGACACTAGTTCCAATCCATATGTTATTGGAAGAATGAAGCCTCTTCTATTGTCAGAAATGCATCCAGTATTACTGGTATGTGCCATTGACAGAGAACGGTGTAGAAGATGCAATGGGTGCAAAGGCATCCAGAGAACACACATGGGCGGCTCTAAAGAGTAACTGGCCACCAAGCATAATTTTAGTTTTGTTTCGGGATACAGAGCAGAAACAGGCCCTTCAGCTCACCGAGTCCACGCCGACCAGCGATCCCCGCACATTAACAGTATCCTAAACACACGAGGGACAATTTACATTTATACCAAGCCAATTAACCTACAAACCTGTACGTCATTGGAGTGTGGGAGCAAACCGAAGATCCTGGAGAAAACCCACCTTTGTGCTTTTACTGGAGGTATAGCATTGTTTCTTATGGTAAATTGACTGGTTGGTGGATAGATTCGTGAAGAAAATATTGGGCATGCTTGTCATCAAAGATCTGAATTGGAATGTCATGTTGCAGTTATACAAAACATTGCTCAGGTTGTACTTGCATTATTGTGTACATTTCTGGTTGCCACACTACAGAAAGGATGCCATTACAATGGTGAGTGTGTAGAAGAAACTCTCCAGGATCTGCCTGGAATGGAGAGCTTTGGTTATTAGGAAAGAATGGATAGGTTGGGTTTATTCTCACTGGAATACAGAAGGCTGAAGGGGTGACCTTCAGATTCAGATTCAGATTCAGATTCAGAAAACTTTATTGTCTGTCGTAACAGAAAATCTTCTTTGACGTGGCTCAACATACAACCAGGACAATGTACTGATAAGCAGTCATACAACACAGATTTCTGCAAGCACACACAGTGTGTATAGATCTTAAAAGCAAGTATAAAGATTAGAAACTATAAAAATAGACAAGATAAAAGTTGTGGATACGTGTAAAGTGACAGTGCGTCAGGGTTAATTTGCCCCTTGTTCATTTTTTATTTAAGCTGTTTATGGCAATGGGTATGGATGAGTTTTTGTGGATGTTTTTCTTGGATAGGGGGACTTTATATCGGCGGCCTGATGGCAGAAGTTGGAAGGACTTGTGCAGGGGGTGGGTGGGATCCTGTGTAATGAGGTTGGCTTTCCTTTTAACTGCTTGGGTGTGGAGTACTGATAATTGATTTTGAGTTTTGCCAGTTATTTTGCTTGCTTGATTGATGATCCGGGAAAGCTTTGATTTGTCTTTGACAGAGGTGAGGGTGAACCAGGATGTGATGTTAAAGGTGAGTACAGATTCTATAAGTGATTTATAGACAGCTGTTAAAATGTCCTGTCTGACATCAAAGCTCCTGAGTTTCTTCAGCAGGAACAGGCGTTGCTGTGCCTTCTTGTACACAGAGTCTGTGTGCTGGGAGAAGGACAGGCGGGTGTCAATCTCTGAGCCCAGGTATCTAAAGGTCTCTACCTGCTCAACTGTATGCCCATTCAGCCTCAGAGGTTCAAAGAGAGGTTGGGGGGAAGATGTTCGCCTCCCCCCACAACACAGCTCCTTGGTCTTGGAGATGTTAAGCTCCAGAGAGCTCTCTTTGATCCACAGCATCAGGGTGTTGACCTGCTGATAGTAGGCAGCCAGAGAAGTGTGATCCTTGATGTGGGCCACCAGGGCCATATCGTCTGCATACTTAAAAAGGGAAATGTCACTGTTATTGTTTGTTATGTTGTTTGTGTAGATGGAAAATAAAATCGGTGATAAAACACAACCCTGGGGGACATGATGGAGGACATAGATAGTAGAGATAGTCATGATCATTTCCCCCAGGGTAGAGGAGTCTAGAACTAGAGGCCATAGGTTCAAGATAAGCAAGGAAAAATTTAGCAAAGATCTAAGGGGTAGATTTATTTCGCATGGGGCAAGTTGCCAGTATAAGTGTTGGAGGCAGACACAGTTGCAATATTTAAAATACATTTGGACAAGTTCTTGAAGAGGAAAGTAGAAGAGAGATGCTGGAGAAATGGTGCCAAGCGGGATTATTGTAGCTAAGCTTCAGGATTGCCATGGATGAGTTGGGCAAAAGGACCTGTTCTGTGCTGCTCTCTGACTATGATGTTATGGTTCGTGCTCAAGCAGACTTTGATCTGACCAGGGAATGGGACGATGGCATTTTGGGAACTGTGTCACAATGGCATTCTCTTATCAGTAATGTGCAGCCTCCCCATGGAGGAGCAGAGTCGCAAGCTTGGCTGTCCTCCCCTGAAGTCAAACCACCTCCATCCGCCAACTCAGCAAGTGTAGATCCTCCATCCCCACCCTCCACAGCATCGGAGTGACCATGACTCTGGATACCAGCTGCAGTTCCAGCAAGGAACAGATACTGGAACTTTTTGGCTACTTGAAGGTGGTTAACTTCAAAGATTTTTGGTTTTAGTTTTATCGTTACAGCGCGGAAACAGGCCCTACGGCCCACCGAGTCTGCACTGACCAGTGATCCCCGCACACTAACACTACTCTACACACATTAGGGACAATTTACACTTATGCCAAGCCAATTAACCTACAAACCTCTACGTCTTTGGAGTGTGGGAGGAAACCAAAGTTCTTGTAGAAAACCCACGTGGTCACGGGGAGAACGTACAAACTCCGTACAGACAGCATCCATAGTTGGAATCGAACCTGGGTCTCTGGCGCTGTAAGACAGCAACCTTACCTCTCTGCCACCGTGCCACCCTGGAATGGTGACGATGACCTGCATGTTTAAAGCATCTGAAGCGATAGATGAAGAATGAAGAGTAGAAACGGTATGGAACAGAGGGAAGAGATGTGGCTATTTTGTATGATGATCTCCACAGACTGTTATTTCCAATCCCATGATCAGTGGCTCCCACTCAAGTATAGCTTGTGGACCTGACTAATTCACACCCTGCCACCCACTGACAACAGGCGCTGTCTGTACGGAGTTTGTAGATTCTCCCTGTGACCGTGTAGGATTCCTCTGTTTGCTCCGGTTTCCTCCCACAATCCACAGATGTACAGGTTTGTAGGTTAATTGGCTTGGTAAAATTGTAGATTGTCCCTAGTGTGTAGGGTAGTGTCAGCGTACAGGAATCGCTGATCGGCACGGAATCGGTGAGCCAAAGGGCTCGTTTCTGTGCAGTATCTCTGAACTAAACTAAAAAAGTGTCCAGCAGTGTTTTAAAACAGTGAGTCCCTCCCTTAAGAGAAGCTTCAATCAACATGGGTAATATTCAGCTGGTGCTTGGGACTCCTAAAATCAACAAACTGGAAAGAGTGCAGAGAAGATTTACGAGGATGTTGCCAGGAATTGAGGGCTTGAGCCATCGGGAGAGGTTGGGCAGACTAGGATTTTATTTATTGAAGTGCAGGAGGCTGAGGAGTCATCTGAGAGAGGTGCATAAAATCATGATGGGAATAGATAGGGTGAATGCACACCTGATCTTTACCCAGGGGTGGAGGAATCACGAACCAGAGGACATGGGTTTAAAGTGAGAGAGGAAAGATTTAATAGGAACCAGAGGGGTAACTTCTATCACACAGAGTGCAGTGGGTATATGCAATGAGCTGCCAGAGGAGGTAGCTGAAGCAGGTACCATACTATAACAGCATTTACAAAAAAATTGACAGGTACATGGATAGGAAAGGTTTAGAGGGATATGGGCCAAATGTGGGCAAATGATTGTGGGCTTAGATGAGGCATCTTGGATGTGTTTGTTGTGTTGAAGGGCCTGTTTCCATGCTGAATCACTCTATGACTCTAATGACTCCCTTTAATACATGCCATTGCAAATATCAGACCGGTGATTTTCTTGAGATATGTGTGCACAAATTTCATTGTGTAAGCAACGCTGGGCCAAAGTGGAATGAGTTCCCCATACCTTGCATTTAAACGCATAATTTCCTGCTTTAATGATTTCTTTAATTAATATCCCGAACAACACAGTATTTCAATGCTGTGTCAGCCGAGGATAGGCATGTGCTGAAGCTCTGGAGAGGGATTGAACCTGTGACTGTCTGACTCAAAAGCAAGAGATTGGCATAAAGCTTTCATCAGGCATGACAGCTAGAGCAGCTCTTCCCTTCTGGAGAGTTTGGATATAAAGGCAGAAAGCTGTAAACAGTTCTCTGAATGACAATGAATGATTTGATGAATGAATGGGGCTGTGGTAGCTGCAATGAGCTGGACCAGAGTTCCAGATTTGAATTTACCTGAAGGATCATTTGCCTCAAGTAGCAAGGATGACTTGTGACAGGGTTTCACAATTTACTTGAATGATTATCTCAATTCAGTGGTACCTTTGGAATAAGTGAAGAGGCCAGTAAAGTCCAGTTCAAAGCTCTCGGCAATTAAGGTCTAAACTCCCCTCATTCACAGGAGTTGATCCATTTGTTATCATTTTTATGCAGCGATCAATGAAAATACTTCAAAGTGTCTGCATTGCCATTGTTGACAATCCCAATCGATCACCGTGGAGACCTTTGTGGAAGCTTATGTCACCACTGATGTCTATTTTCACTGCAATCTGTAATCATGCCTGAGTCTCAGCCTTTTGCAAATAAAATAAAGAGGACAATGGTGCCTCTTGCCAGGGATTCATGATTCAGAATGATTCAAATAAATGCATCACATGATAAATAACAAATTGTGTCCCAAAGATTGACACAAAGTGCTGAAGATTCTTGGCGGCTCAGGCACCATCTGTGGAGAAAATGGATGGATGACGTTTCGGGTCGGGACCCTTCTTCAGACTCTTGACTCTTCCCATGTTGTGGCAAAAAGGAAACTAATAGGAAGTTTGACCGGGGAGACTACAGCTAAGTATCAGGAAATAAGGAAAGAGACACTATAGAGAAAGCGTGGAGGGGAAGAATATGAACACTGGTAAACTCATCAGGCTAAGCTCAGCAGCCAGAAGTGCTCTTATCAATCTCTCCCTGGTAATTAATGTTTTGTCCTTGAATAATGAGTAGTACTGGTCTAAAATTGGATATTACTTTTCAGTTCAACTAATCTTAATGAATTATTTTCAAATTTATTCTGGAAGTGTGTTGGAGTACTAATACTTGATTACAATTGTCCCAAATATGCGTAGAATAGTGTTAATGTATGGGGGATTGCTGGTCGGTGTGGACTCGGTGGGCCACAGGGCCTGTTCCATGCTGTATCTCAAAACTAAACTCAACTAAACTGAATTAAACCATGGTAGGAAGAAGTGTAGCCTGACAACCCCAACAACAAAGGGACAACATTGAACAATCCTTCTTCCTGCAGTAACATTTCTAGTCGTAAGATGTTACCTGCCATATTTCCTTTAGGAAAGCACCTGGGCACAGAACTCAATACATTAAAACTCCAATAATCTGTAATCTAACTATTCGGGCTTGAAGAAGGGTCTCGACCCAAAACGTCACCTATTCCTTTTCTCCAGAGATGCTGCCTGACCTGCTGAGTTACTCCATCATTTTGTGTCTATCAACAGAGGTAGTTCATTGACACTCATGAATCAAATGGAATAAGGCTGATCAGCACTTTAATTCTACTCACCCACCTGAGTTCCACGTTGCTTCAAGACCCTAACCAATAAAACATCTTTCAGTTTGGTAAGCTCCAATCTTTTGGGCATCTTCATTTATTTGAGGAAGGAGCTTCAGATTTCCCTAAGGTTGGCACTGTGTGATTTCAATTTGTAAGTGGTTTGGCTCCAAGTTAAAAAATGTTCTCATCAGAGCAAACAGATTATATGTTCTGTATTCGATAATGAATCCCTTTCACATTTTAACCACCTCAATCAGCTCACCCTCAATATCCCACACTTGAGGAAATGCAGGCACTGGTTATGCATCTTGTGCTCAAATTGAATGTAGTGCTTCAGACTGAGGAGCTGAAAAGGCTCAGCTTAACCCAAGCACATTGCTTTCTCTTTGTCATACCAGTCTTGTTGAGATAAAGGCTAGTATTCCATTAGTTTTTTTAAATTACTATTATCTAAAAATCATTTGGACACTTCGACTCCATAAACGTTTGACTTTGCAGTTTCCATTTATTCAATAGCAAAACACTTTGAGATTCCAAAATGTATCAAGTACAGGGATTAAGGAATGATCCACTCATTTACTGTATCTTTCTACCAGCACTCTGTGTCCAGATTAACCAGATAGTACAAAAGAACAATATGCAGTTGGAACACAGATATTTTCTAACATGCCAAGCTGAAAATTGAAGAACTGAAGATTATCAAATTACTAAAGTCAGGATAACCACAATTGACAAATGTTTGGAACATATTTTCAGAGGGTGGCACAGTTGGTAGAGCTGCTGCCTCACAGCGCCAGAGACTTGGGGTCAATCCTGACCTTGAGTGCTATCTAGCTGATGTTTGCACGTTCTCCCTGTGACCACATGGGTTTCCTCCTGGTGCTCCTGTTTCCTTCCACATCCCAAAGACATGCAGGTTTGTAGCTTAATTAGGCGCAGTGTGTTTAAAAAATGTGCCCCAAATTTGTATGGGGTTGACAAGGAAGTGGGATAATATAGAACTGGTGTGAACGAAGTGGACTTCGTGGGTTGGGCCATAGAACCTGCTTCCATGCTGTATCTCTAAACTAAACTGAAAGAGACTAAAATAAAATAAACTAAACTAAGCTAAACTAAGCTGTTAGAAATACAAAGCAGGGCAGGACATTTGTCAGGTTTCCAGTATCTGCAATATTTAGCTTTGGCTGACAGTTTGCCAGGGCTGTGCTGCACGTTCTGCCAATTGTACAGCTTGCCAACCATATCATGTCCTTATTCCTATTGATAAAATGGTGCAAAATGACATGGCTCACTGTGGGAGACAGATAAACCGTCAGCAAGAAATAGATAAATAGAATGAGTAAATCACTTTGAATCAGGCCCTGTATAATTTGTGAGCTATCCAGGGAATTTGTGAAAGCTGTTTTTGCTTTGGAAGTGAGATTAAGGTCAGTCATGAAGATTAGGCGATTTGTATTTAATGAGCTAACATAATGAGATAGACTCTGCTATCATTAGATTATAATTTTGCTCTAAGATTGAGCTCTGAGGGCTAAAGGAATCAAGGGATGTGGGGAAAAAGCAGGAACGGGGTACTGATTTTGGATGATCAGCCATGATCATATTGAATGGCGGTGCTGGCTCAAATGGTGCCAAAATGGTGACTCTTGCATATAGACTCATTCGGCTGTTCTGTGCTGTGCATTCTGTACTGACCACAGGATGGTGCTTATGTATGTTGAGTGTCTTGCTGTAACTTATAACACTATACCTTGGTACACGTGATAGTAAATAAACCATTGAACCATTAAACGATTGAACCATTGAACAATTAACTTCAGCAATTTCAGTTTGTTTCAGAAATAGTTGAATTTGTTAAAGGGCTGTCAACTTAAAACATTGTCCATTTCTAAAATTCTCATATATATTTCAGATTTCCTTCAACTATGGTGTTTCCCATTTCCCACATTTTTCTTTGTGTCTCTCGTTCTATTTACATAATCTCTGGACAGATCAGCTCCAGAAAAGAAAGTGTCCCAATTGATTGATTGAAGAATACAGCATGGAAACAGACCCTTCGTCCCACTGAGACTATGCCGACCATTGTTTCAGAAGGAACTGCAGATGCTGGAAAATCGAAGGTAGACAAAAATGCTGGAGAAACTCAGCGGGTGAGGCAGCATCTATGGAGCGAAGGAAATAGGCAACGGAAATAGGGTCTAGACTGAAGAAGGGTCTCGACCCGAAACGTTGCCTATTTCCTTTGCTCCATAGATGCTGCCTCACCCGCTGAGTTTCTCCAGCATTTTTGTCTGCCTATGCTGACCATTAATCAGTGTCCACTAGGGGCGCCGCATTGATGGCAGCCTCTGCCTACAGTCTGTCTGTTTTTTCTATTTTTTTTAAATTTTAGTTTGTCTTAAAAGTATGTTTTGGAGTTCTTTTTTACTTTTTCTATGTGGGGGAGGGTGGTAGGGTAAGGGGAAAACCGTTTCCCAGTCACTTCCTGGCGAGGATGCGACTATTCTCCATGTCGCGTCCTCGCCCCCCCCCACGCAGCCGACCACCTGGAATGGAGTGGTCTTTCCTGCTGGAGACCAGGGACCGGACCAGAGCTTCAGCATCAGCGGCGTAGCGCTGGATTTACCGCGGAGCAGGGCGATGCCTACCTGGATCACCGTTTGAAGCACCGGAGTGCTGGGCATGCTGTTTCAACATCGCAAAACTGCCGTTTGTAGAGCTCCCAGAGTGTGCGGCGCTGATTTCAACATCGCGGAGCCCTGGGATCCCTTTGCCGAGGGCCGCCAGCGTGAATCTCCACCCAGCGCGGCCCGTGGACTCCGGGAGCCGCGGACTCCGGTAGGAAGTGGCCGATTCGGATGTCCAAGCCGCTGAGGTTGTCCTCCCGTTCCGACGTCGAAGTTCCATCATCCCGGCGAGCGGGCCTGAGCAGCGGGCCGCCCGTAGCGGCGACTGCGGAGGGCTCGGGAGGCCCCGACCACGGGTGAACATCATGAACATCAGAGGAAGATGACTGACTTTGGTGCCTTCCCTCACAGTGGGAAACTTTGATTCTGCTGCGTGGGGATGTTTTATGTTGGTTTCTATCGTGTGTTGTGTTCTTTATTTAATTTGTATGGCTGTATGGTGAACACACATTTCACTGTACACACACACTGTATGGTGAACACACACACTGTACCAACTGGTACATGTGACAAATAAATGTATCTTGTATCTTCTTGTATCTTGTACTTCTATGTTACCTACTTTTGCATTGAATCCCAACATGCCTGGGGCAATTAACCTACACGCCTGTACATCTTTGGGATGTTTGAAGGAACATGGAGGTGCAGGAAATAAAGGGATATGGATCATGTACAGGCAGATGAGATTAGTTTAACTTTAACTCATGCTCGGTACAAACATTATGTATTGATGTGCAAGAATCCTGTGCTGTAATGAGAAGCCAGAGCACCAGCAGAAAACCCACGCGGTAACAGTGGGAACAGGCAAACTCCACACAGACAGCACCCGAGGTCAGGATCGAACCCGGGTCTCTGGCGCACAGTGAGGCAGTGGCTCTATCATCTGCACCTCTGTGCTACCTCAAACCTCAGTGTAACAAGCGATGTTGTGGTAAAGCGAATTTTAAAACGTCAGTCTTCATTTCCTCTTGACCACACTTAGGGCACGTTAACATCCTTCACGAATGCCAGAATTTAAAAAGCAAAGATGAAAGATGTGGCCTTCCTGAAGGAATAATGGCATGAATATTAAAGAATGTTATATCCTGTAAGAGATCTTGGGATAGATTCAGTACACTCAGCATGGGCTAAACATTGATGCTGCATGTTTTTCGAAAAGACAATAGTTTTCATTGATTTTGGTGCGCAAAGAATCACCTTGTATAAAATAGACCATCATTGACAAAATCTCCTGTCAGAGATATAATTATTGGTAATCACCCAAGACTTGCTTGTCCATCCACTTGCTTCCCATCTTTTGTTTAATTAAGTAGAAAGGTGCCTGGGAGCTATAATTGTTTGCATTTTAATTAAATTGATGGGGAACATATTTTAATTAAATCTTCTGTTTCTTTCCACTGTTTTAAAATTAACTCATAATAAGATATTATTTCAGATTGCAAGATCTGCCATGACTTGCACCAACTCATTATTCTTGCACATCAATGCGTAATTTGTTTATTGCATTGCAGTTGTAACACGTTTAGTTCAGATTCCAGTTAAAACTTAATTAAATCTTAATGTGAAACCTGCGAACAAAGAATGTAGGAATCCTTTGATTTTACATCTAATTTGGTGGAATGAAAGGACAACTCTTGTAGAAACCAGGAACAGCAGGCGCTGGTTTCCAAAAAAAATGACACAAAGTGCTGGAGTATCCCAACGGGTCAGCTAACGTCACTGGAAAACATGGATATGTGACTTTTCAGGTCAGAACCCTTCTTCAGACTCAATTAGTCAAAACTCTTGTGGTTTTCTCAGAATAGTTATGTTATTCCCTAATGATAGTTAGCTGCAGGATCATGAAGATAATAGTTGAATTTAAAAAAATATACTTCATCTGGCCTTCACTTTGATCGTTTGCTCAGGCACTTCAGTTGCATTTTAGGTTTTAGGATTTAGGACTTATTCAGGCACAGAATACAGCAGCCACATACTCCCAGTGTACATACTCCCAGTGTCCATACTCCCAGTGTACATGGTCCCAGTGTACATACTCCCAGTATACATACTCCCAGTGTACATGGTCCCAGTGTCCATACTCCCAGTGTCCATACTCCCAGTGTACATACAACAAGTGTACATATTCCCAGTGTACATACTCCCAGTGTCCATACTCCCAGTGTACATGGTCCCAGTGTACATACTCCCAGTGTACATACTCCCAGTGTACATGGTCCCAGTGTACATACTCCCAGTGTACATGGTCCCAGTGTGCATGGTCCCAGTGTACATGGTCCCAGTGTACATACTCCCAGTGTACATGGTCCCAGTGTACATACTCCCAGTGTACATACTCCCAGTGTACATGGTCCCAGTGTACATACTCCCAGTGTACATGGTCCCAGTGTACATGGTCCCAGTGTACATACTCCCAGTGTACATGGTCCCAGTGTACATGGTCCCAGTGTACATACTCCCAGTGTACACGCTCCCAGTGTACATGCTCCCAGTGTACATGCTCCCAGTGTACATGCTCCCAGTGTACATGGTCCCAGCGTACATGGTCCCAGTGTATATACTCCGTGTACATGCTCCCAGTGTACATGCTCCCGGTGTACATGCTCCCAGTGTACATGGTCCCAGTGTACATTGTCCCAGCGTATATACTCCCAGTGTACATGGTCCCAGTGTACATGCTCCGTGTACATGCTCCCAGTGTACATGCTCCATGTACATGCTCCCAGTGTACATGCTCCATGTACATGCTCCCAGTGCACTATGTGCTGGCTGGCCGTATCACAGTGCACATTAGTTCACTCACAATTTTCTGCTTCACCTTCATTTAATACTGCTGTGAAGATCAAAACAATCTCCAGACGGTCTATTCTGCAGAGAGATAACTCTATGCTCAGATGTACTCACATCTGTGCTATTCATTGGCAGGATATTGCACCCCTGGTAGTGTTACACAACTGCATTTTACTATCTTCCCTATATTAAGCCCACAACAGTCATTGTCTCCTTCCAAGACTGCAAGTCATTTTTAACTCTTCGTAGCACTTCCCATTCTTCAATAGATAAATATAGTTAGGGCTATGTGATAATAACCCTTTTATTGGCAGTCTTGTCCCAAATGATTAAACTATCCCTGTTCAAGCAATCCGCACAACTCTGACTATTCCTTGGTCATAAATGCTGGAGTAACTCAGCAGGATTGAAGGACTTTCTGGATAGAAGGAATGTGTGATGTTTCGGGTCGAGCAACTCGAGTCTGAGCAACTCCAGCATTTTGTATCTATCTTCAGTGTAAACCAGCAGCTGCATTTCCTTCCTACACATACAGGTTATTTGTTGGAATGCATAAATTGTATTGTGTGCTTCGGTGATCCATTCCTGCCAATATTCAACCCCATTTATGTTCTCATTGCATATTTCCATCAAAGAATGTGAACAAACTAATGGAAACATTGTTGCCCAAGGAAATGTTTATAGAGTGAGTGCATTATCTGTGAGAGGCAATTTCAAAGACTACTTTGGCATTAGAAGTCATTTCTGGTGAAGGTTTTGTCTGCCTATTATTTTCAGTCAGTATATGGAGTATGGAAGTTGGGTAGTTATGTTGCAAGACATGGGTGAGGTGCATTTGGAGTAGTGTCCAGATTTGGTCACCCTGCTATAGGGATGTTATTAAGCTGGAAAGAAAACAAAGAGGATTTACGAGGATGTTGACAGAACCTAAAGGGCCTGTCCCACTTGACCGTCATTTGCGCATCACGCAGATGGCGCACAAAGATTTTGTACATCTTCCGTGCGTCACTGCCTATGTCATCACGCACCATGCGCGCATCACGACGCGTAAATGATGTCGCGTAAATTACGTGCAAATGATGGCCAAGTGGGACAAGCCCTTGTGGGTCTTGTGTATGTTATAAGTAGAGATTGAGCAAGCTACAACTTTTTTTTGTGGAGTACAAAAGACCATTTTATGGATCTTAAGGGTGATCTTATGGATGTGTATAACATCATGAGGGAACTTGATAGGGTGAATACACAGTCTTTTACCCAGGTTTACAGTGAGAGGGGAAAGATTTAATAGGAACCTGAGGGGCAATTTCCTTCATCCGGTAGAGAGTGGGTATTTGTAATGAGCTACTGGGGAAGTAGTTGAGGCAGGTACTATAACAGCATTTTAAAGACACTTGGGCAGATGCATGGATAGGAAAGGTTCAGCGAGATATGGATCAAATGTGGGCAGATGGGACAAGGGAACTGTGGGCATCTTGTTTGGCATGAATGTTGGGCTGACGGCCTGTTTCCATGCTGTATTTCTAGTTGTCACTTACATGAAACAGTCAGATGGCACAATACTGTAGCAATGTTACAAAATTTTGAGATTTAAAAATTCAAGTCTGCAATTTATCCCATCAGATAAAGCATAAAAAGAAGTGTAATTTGACACCTAATTCACTTTCATATCTTCAGTATTAAATAGGCTATGGCCATTTTCATACTCGGAAATTAGCATATTGTTCCCTATTGCTTTTGCATTGACTTAACACAAAAGCTGTGATTGAGGACAGTCAAAAGCCCAAAACTTTCTTAAAAATTAAGAGACCTGAATGAAATGTTCAGTTATTATAGATTGAAGCATTCTGAAACAAATATAAAACATCTTACTTGGATGATCTGAATTTAAAGCATATAATTAGTTAATTACCTAATTGTAGCTAATTACAAAATTGACCGTTGTGACAAAATAGTAATAAACACCCTGACGTCCAAGACCAAGGAGCTGATTATTGACTGCAGGTGGTCCCATAATGGAGAATACACCCCAATCTCCATTTACGGGGAAAGTGTGGAGAGAGTGTCCAGCTTTAAGTTTCTGGGCACTCACATTTCAGAGGACCTCACATGGTCCACCAACACCGCTGCGCTGGTCAAGAAGGCACAGCAACGATTGTTCTTCCTGAGGACATTAAAAAAGACTGGTCTGCCCCAACAGCTGCTGACAACCTTCTACCGCTGCACCACAGAGAGCATATTAACGTATGGCATCTCTGTGTGGTATCTCAGCTGCACGGAGGCGGAGAGTAGAGCTCTTCAGCGCGTCGTCCACAGAGCGCAGAGGATTATTGGGACACAGCTACCAGCCTTGGAGGGCATCTACCACACACGGTGCCTCAGGAAGGCCGTCAGCATCCATAAAGACTCCTCACACCCTTGTAACGGACTGTTCGAACTACTTCCCTCCGGCAGACATTACAAGGCGTTCTACGCCCGAACCTCCAGACTCAGAAACAGCTTCATTCCCAGAGCTATAGCGGCTCTGAACCGGCCCTGCTGAGTACCCCCATCCCCCCTGGACTGTCTCCCTCAGATGGTCACGTCGCACAGTTTATTTATATCGGTTGGAAGCTGCATACTAAATCTCGTTGCACTGATGTGCAATGACAATAAAATATATTATTATTATTATTATTATAATAATATTAAAGTTCTGATCTTGAGAATATCACATTTTTGAATTTTCAATAATAATAATAATATAATTATTATTATAATTATTATAATAATAATTTTTATTATTATTATTGAAAATTCAAAAATGTGTATTTATATGTTTTTAGTATTATTATTTTATTATTATTATTATTAGTAATAATTATTATTATTTAGTATTATATGCTAATTACAATTTCTAGCAATAGACCAAGTCTTTATGGAGTAGATCAGTTGTTAGCTGGTACATTGGCATATCATAATCAGTAGCATCATCATACTCAGATTGTAACCAATAAGCAACTCTGTACACCTTGTTTTTCCACAACTTTTCAATTTCGGCATTGTAAACTACAAGTTTTTTGCTCTTCAAACCATGCCTGACATGCCTTTCTGCCCACTACTTTCCCATTAAGAATGCCCTGTAGATTCCATTTCTTAAGAAAAGGATATTTTTTTCAAAATAGCCTAAGTATCCAAATAACAAACTAATCCCATTCACACAAGAATTCACAATATAACATGATTTTTAAATCTCACTGTCATTAATTCATATGCCAGATGGAGGGAATTTGATGTTTAATTCCGATAAATTAATCTAGAAACATCCACTCAATATAATCAAATTTTTTTTTTTTTTTGCACAATACACGGGACTAAATCTGATATTTAGTATAAAAATATTGACTATGGGAAGACGATAACACAAAAATATAGATGATTTAGATGCTCTTATGACATGATTGTCCAAAAAAAAGAGCATTTAAATCATCTTGCGAGTGGGTGTTTCAGGAACGCGATCGATTGGAACGTTGCATTTGCGGTGAATTTGAACCCCATATCGGCAGGATAAAATTTGATTAAAGCCATCACAAGAAGCAAGTTGATATGGAAAATAAACGACTTACCCTATGTTTTGTCCCATTCATGCGATCCGTCACGTTGTAGGCGTTGAGGGCGTAAGAAGTCGTTTTTTATTTTAATCTAACTATTAAATGATCTCACGATTAAACAAAAAAAAAATCGGGAACGGAAGTCGGATTGATTAGTATGAATAGCTAGCAGCCCGAGGAAGTCCGCCTCCGACAGGCAGGAGAAAACTGCATTTTAATCCCGCCTCCCCCCCTCAAAGGCGCCAAAGACGCGCACATGGCCAGTGGCAGAACTGCAGCGCTGCAGAAGGTAAGTTCTGTAACATCGCTAAATACTGTGGATGATATGAGTCCCAAACAACTTGCTATATGTATGTAGACAAAAATGCTGGAGAAACTCAGCGGGGTGAGGCAGCATCTATGGAGCAAAGGAAATAGGCAACATTTCGGGCTGAAACCCTTCTTCAGACTGCTATATGTATTTGTTGCTGAGCTCAGATTCTGTGAATAAGCACAATTGTAATGAAACTCATCTGTGTTATACTATCCGTAGATCTGGAGGAGAGATTCAAATAATATTTTCATGCTGAGTTGGAGGATAAGATGCAGAGATATTTGAGCCGAACACTAGGCCAAGAAAAACCTTGACATCATGTTAGGCCCAAACATAGTGGGCTGAAGAATCTTTTGCTATGCTGTACTTTCTATGTGTCGGAAAGAACTGCAGATGCTGGTTCAAATCCAAGATAGACACAAAATGCTGGAGTAACTCAGCGGGACAGGCAGCATCTCTTGTTGAGACCCTTCTTCAGACTGATGACTTTCTATGTTCTATGTATTAAATGAGAAGCCTGTTGGCTTGAATATGCCTGAATCATTTTCCAACATCACTTTGCAGTTGATTCTATCAGAAGACATTAGTGTGCAATAAATATGTAATATTTTAGCACTGTGAGGGAGGCTAATTAACTGAATGAATTTCATGTAAATTTATTAAAATAGTTTCCCCGCATGAATCCTCAGACAATGAGTGCTCATGGCATTGTGGACATGCCTAAAATAGCATAGAGATGTTCTTTACTTTTACTTTAGTGTACTTTAGTAGTACAGCGTGGAAACAGGCCCTTCGGCCCAAAGAGTCCACGCCAACCAACAATCACAGTATGCGCTAGCACTATCCGTCACACTAGGGACAATTTTACAACTTACCAAAATTAATTACCCTACAAACCTGTACGTCTTTGGGGAATGGGAGGAAACCGGAGCACCCGGAGAAAACCCAAGCTCAACACTAGGAGAATGCACAAACTCCGTACAGACAGCACCCGTGGTTAGGGTCTGTAGCGCTGTCAGGCAGTAGCTCTTCTGCTGCGTCACTGTACCACCCCTAAATGCAAAAATATCTATTAAATTATTTGGAAATGCAAATTAAAAAACTTCTGCATTTTCAAATAGTTTGATAATTATTTTATTTTTTGCATTTTAGATTTATTTTTGATATCCCAGCCATTCTTTATGGTTATAAACTTAGATAATTGTACTCTCGTAGATAAGAATGGTTTTGCTGTTTCACGGGAATTCAATAGTTTGATAGAAAATATGCTTAATAGAAGAGGAGTGAAACATGTCTGCACTGTGGGGCATATTTAGTCAAAGAGTGTCAATTTGCATTTAATTTCTCTCATGTTTTTTTTTCCTTGTCAATGCTGTTTTTAATTAAGTTTTGTGCTGTAATAAACAAAGGAATCACAAGGGGGATGTTCTGCTCCTGTTATGACTTGGTGTTTGGCAGCTGAATTAGTGGGAGGTTTATTTAGTGTTACCACTCTGGACTAAATCAAAAAAGCACACGGAACATCCATTTTGCAACTATCAGTGATGTATCCTAGTGAAACAAGAACAAAAGAGTGCACACAAGATCAAATATGGCAATAAAGGTGCAGGGCTCACAGCATCTATTGCTCAGGCATGGTTTTACCACAAAACTCTAATAGAGTCGGACATGGTGGGAGAGCAACACATGGAGAGGCAGCCATTCAACAGGGAGGAGTTGAATAAAGGTAAGTGTACAAAGGAACTGTTGATGCTGGTTTAAATCAAGGATAGACACAACATGCTGGAGTAACTCAGTGGGACAGGCAGCATCTCTGGAGAGAAGGAATTAGTGATGTTTCAGGTCGAGACCCTTCCTCAGTCTGAGAATTGTAACGTCCAGGTTCAGGAACAGCTTCTTCCCTACAGCCATCAGGTTATTAAACACTACAATCTCATATACAGTAAGCTCTAAACTACAATAGACTATTATTATTATTATTATTATTATTATTGCACTATTTTGTTTGGTTTTTGAGTATGTGTGTATGTGTGCGTATATATATATTGTGAGTATGTGTATATATACACACTGAACTTTTCTTTTCTCTCTTCTGTTTATCATATACTATGTTCACATATTCTGTTGTGCTGCAGCAAGTAAGAATTTCATTGTTCTATCTGGGACATATGACAATAAAATACTCTTGACTCTTGACTCAAAACGTCATCTAGGCCTTCTTTCCAGAGATCCTGCCTGTCCCGCGGAGTTTTGTGTCTATCTTTTAGTAAAGGTCTGTTCCATGGTTCATAACATGATAGTGTAATGAACATCCACGTGAAAATTATTAGCACAAGACTTTGAACTTCAGAGACAACATTAGGAGACATTATGTAGCAGGTATCATGGTTTTTAATTAAGGGGTTGTGATGGCACAATGAAGGAAGTGATGTGTTTTGCCTGTGCATTTGTGCCTTGAACTTACTCTTGTTCAGTTTAGTTTATTGTCACATGTACCGAGGTGCAGTGAAAACCTTTTGTTGCATGCTAACCTGTCAGCAGAAAGACAATACATGATTACAATCGATCCGTTTACAGTGTACAGATACATCACAAGGGAATAACGTTTAGTGCAAGGTAAAGCCAGCAAAGTCCGATCAAGGATAGTCGGAGGGTCATCAAAGAGGTAGTTCAGCATTGCTCTCAGGTACCGAGTCTCCAGCGCAGCATTCGCTGTAAGGCAGCAACTCTACTGCTGCGCCACCGTGACTGTATGTACAAATTCCATACCGACGACACCCGTGGTCAGGATCAAACCCGGGTGTTAGGTGTTGTAAGGCAGCGACTCTACCGCTGCGCCACAGTGCCAGCCTTAAATTGTTGCCAGTGGATGTAACCTGCTTCAGAGTTGCAGGCTGCCTTCATATTTAATATGGAGCTGCCAGTGGTGGTGGTGGAGGCAGATGCAATAAGGGTGAGTCAGAGGCTTTCAGATAGACACGTGCACGTGCAGAGAATGGAGGGAAATGAATTATGTGCAGGTAGATAAGAGTTGTGGGCAGTGGGCAGATGCTATAGACCTGCACGGGAAGGTAGACGCTCTCGCCCCCACGAGTCTCGTGCAGATGGGGCTCATCAGCCTGGGAAGGCAGTCCATCTAGGAGAGGGAAAACTCTGATTTAAAACCTCCACTGCCTTGTGGCCATATCCAGTCATGGAAAAGGCTCCAGGAGTAAACCCCAAGAAAATCTGGAGTCGGACCCCCTAAGGCAGTTCGTCATTGTCCTCACTCTGGCAGCTCCTGCAACAGCGCTGGTGCCAAACTGTAACGGCCCTGCTTTCCTTTGGATCGATCAACGACGTGGAGAGGGGTGACGTGCTGCATGGGCAACAGCCTGTCCTCCATATGACATCGCCCAGTCTTGCATCCGACCAGGATGCATCACCCATGGTCAGTCATGACCGAATGGGGCCTACTAGATAAGAGTTGGCATCATATTCGGCACATCATTGTGGGCCAAAGGGCAATGTGCTATGTTCTGTGAATGATGTACAAAAGGGCTGTAATGTGTTCCATTAGAGGTCACTTCTGTTTAAGTTACTGTATTATTAGTTTCAGAAACAATTGACACAAACATTGGACAATAAAATATACAACATGACAGGCGACTTGAGTTACAACTAAAGAAAATTGCAGGATTTAAAATAGCCCATTGATACCGTGAAAATGGATACATTTTTTAGCATTTCATAGAATGTATATTTTGTGCAGTAAAAGGTCGGATTATCAGTTAAATAGAGATGCAAGAAACTGCATATGCTCGAATCTTGAGCAAAAACAGTGCTCGAGGAACTCAACGGGTCAGGCAGCATCTGTGGAGGGAACAGTCGGAGAAGGAAGGGTTCCAACCCAAAACGCCACGTATTTCTTTTCTCCAGAGATGCTCTCTGACCCGCTGAGTTACTCAAGCATTTTGTGTCACTCTCCATTGCTTCTCAGCTGCAGGAGAAGAATGGAATAAAAAAAATATAACTGAGAATTGTTGGCCTCTTCCATGTTTGCAAAGTCAGAAAGGGTATGTTGTACAACTGTGGATGCTGGTATTTGTTATGGGGGTCACAACACATCACAAATGATTTAACAATAGAAAGAAAATATATGTTGAAGACAATGTGGTGTCTGACAGCAGTTCACAGCCTCAGTGGTAATTATCTCTCTTGTAATCTCTGCAAACAGGCACTCGTTATGCTTGTGCTGACAAAATGAAATGTTGGGATATTAAAAATAAAGCTTGGAAAGCTAAGCAGCTTCCAAGGAAAGGAGTTAAAGTGAAGGAAACCAATTTCTAAATCTATGTGGCAATTACTCATAGATGATGTATCACTGCAAATACCATCCTGATCTTCCTTTCCTTGGATACAATGCTACGTCTTTATCTCTCTCTCTCTCTCTCTCTTTTTCACTCTCACTCTTCATAGAGATATGGCGTGGAAACAGGCCCAACTTGCCCTCACTGACCAACATGTCTCATCTACTCTAGTCCCACCTGCGTGCCTTTGGCCCATATCCCTATAAACCTGTCCTATCCATGTACCTGTCCAAATGTTTCTTATGCGTCGTAATAGTACCTGCCTCACCTTCCTCCTCTGGCAGCTTGTTCCTTATATCCACCACCCTTTGTGTGAAAAACCTACCTCTTAGGTTCCTATTAAATCTTTCCCCTCTCACCTTAAACTTTTATATTCTGGTTCTCGATTCCCCTCGTTCTGGGCAAGAGAATCTGTGCGTCTACCCGATCTATTCCTCTCATGATTTTGTACACCTGAACCAGATTACCACTCATCATCATGTTTTTTTTTCTCTGACCTACTTGTGTCCTTCATCTTCTTCCTCTCTCCAACAATATGAATCAGATTTTTGTTTGATCAATTGAAAAATGCAGCATGGAAAAACTTCCTGTGGCTAACTGAGTCCACACCAACCATTCGTACTAGTTCACGCTGTGAATAAATAGTACTTTATAGTCACACGTGACGTCACAGTGATATTCTTTGTTTTGCATACCTAAGGTATGCAAACGGTCGTCACATAATGGGCGACGACAAAGTTACAAGTATCCCATTTTAACACAAACCATTTTTAACACATTCCATTTGTGGTGCCCCTTGTCTATGTTATCCCACTTTTGCATCAACTCTCTACAAACGAGGGGTAATTTTCCAGTGGCCGAATAACCTACAAACGCACGTCTTTGGGATGTGGAAAGAAACACCCGTAAAAAAAACCCACGCGGTCACGAGGAGAATGTAAAGCTCCGTACAGACTGCATCCGTAGTCAGGATTGAACCCAGGTCTCTGGCACTGTGAGGCAGTAGCGCTAACAGCCCCCTCCCCCCCCTCCCCTCCTCCATATATAGTAATCCAATGTTCAAGGAATTATGTGACAAATAAAATTGCATGCAAGTTTCGAGGAGCCAGATCACTTTGGAAATTGACTGAGTGTCATGTTTGCCCTGACTCGAACCTTGTAGTTGCCTTTTACAGCCAGGGGCCCCCATTGAATTTGATGCATTGCTCATTCATTTAGAGCGTCATGTTGGCACAGCGGTTGAGTTCCTGACTTTCAGTGCCAGAGACCCTTGTTCGATCCTGACTACAGGTGCTGTCTGTACAGAGTTTTACGTTCTCCTCGTGACCACGTGGGTTTTCCCTGGGTGCTCAAGTGTCCTCTCACACTCGAAAGGATGCACAGGTTGTAGGTTAATTTGGCTTCTTTAAAATTGTAAATTGTCCCTAGTATGTAGGATGGTGTTAGTGTGCAGGAATCGCTGATTGGCGTGGACTCGGTGGGCTGAAGGGCCTGTTTTCATGCTGTATCTATAAATTAAACTAAACTAAACTAAACCAAACCATGTGGTAAAGTACAAGAGAGGAGCCAAGGCTGCAGGTAACTTGGTCACTGAATGTAGGGCCCTATCTACTGAGATCTTGACATTGGGCCCCATTACTGACAGCCAAGGGCCTTGTTCTAGAAACATTATTATAAAAAATAAAAGGAATTTAAATCATTGAAAAGTAAAAATAAGTTTTGATAGATGTGAATTTATTGTACATGATAATAGTAATCAAAATTTAATTGGACAAAATGACCAACCATTTAATTTCTTCACTTGCCTTTATATTGGTTGCAAATGAATTATAAATGAGTGCAGTTGCTCTAAATGTAGGTGAGAGTCTACATGTAAAGTAGCTACATGTAAAGTGTATCCAGCTGGCTGCTCAGTCACTTGTGGAATGCCTCAGTGGTAAGTCCATGGCTGGCTATTTGGTAGATGCTCCATTTCAGTACTACAGTATTCTGGGATCGGAGTCCAGAACCTTGGGGACGCAGAATAAGTTTTAGATGAAGATTGTGAGCTCTGTAGGATTGATCAGATGTCCTGCTCAATCATTTCACCAGCTGCAATGGGATTATGGTTTCTTGGTTATCTCCAAATAAACCACTCTATAAAAGCCCAGGAATGGTTTCTTGTTCAATGGGAAAAAAAGACCCAGAACAGCAATTTATTTTATTTTAAAATTGAAACCCGGTAGACATTTCTCGATGAAGCACTCATTCAGAAGATGCAGACATTAGTATTTCTCGTAAAGAAGAGTTTGCTCCCAAATTGCATCTGGTATGGAGTCATACAGCACGGAAACAGGCCCTTTGGCCCAACTTGTTCATGCCGACCAGGATGCCCCATCTAAACTAATCCCATTTGCCCCATATCCCTCTAAACCTTTACTTTCTATGTACCTGTCAAAATGTCTTTTAAATGTAATAGTACTTGCTTCCTCCTTTGGCAGCTTGTTCCATATACCCACTACTCTTTGAGTAGTAAAAGATGCCCCTCGGGTTCCTATTAAATCTTTCTCCTCTTTCCTTTAACCAGTGTCCTCTGGTTCTTGATTTCCCCCCACCCTGGGTGAAAGACTTGGTGTGCATTCACCCCATCAATTCCCCTGATGATCTTATATGCCTCGATGAAATTGCCCTCAACCTCCTGCACACCAAGTAATAAATTCCGAGTAGTACATCTGAGCTGTGCTGATATGCAACATTCCTATCAATGCAAGTTACATTGATGGACTCTCTTCAGCTCTAATGACTATAAAATGCTCGGGGAAATGTCATTGCAGAGCTATTTAAGTGGAAAAAGGGAATTAGCGGAACATTTTTGCAAAGAATACTCTTGATAATATTGGAATGCTAAGCCTACTGAAATGTTCCCTTTTGGTCTTGCTGGCTTAGGAGATGGATTACACTTTTAATCAAAGAACAGTTTATTTGACAACAAGTGATATGAAAATTGCCACAATGCTTATTAGTCCATTATATGCCTTAATATCATGTGTGCACTGCACTTAAACATGTTTTGCCCTGAACGCAAATGAATTGATGAGTTTCACTAGCAGAAAGCTGGGTTGCGGGTCATGGCTCATAACACAATGGTTTAACTGCGATGGAACCCACCAAGAAAGAGAGATTTAAAAACCATATGACATAAGACATTAAATGCTGCTCAAAAACTGCTGTCTCCCACCATAGCTGGTCGGCTTCATTAACGATGCCATCAAATGGCTCAGACTGCAAAGAAGTATAAATTAGGGGGGAAATTCTTGACAGATTTATTTTTGTTGTAAATGTGTGAAGATAAAGGTGTGAAGGTAAATCGCGGCCATGACTCACTTGTGTGCAAGGTCAGGATAGATTTACGCAGGATAAATAGAGAGAATCTACCTCCATTAGCACACTGATTAAAGCCAGGAGATGCAGGTACAAAAGAAAGAGGTGGGATGTAAGGATGAATATATTTATGAACTCTGAGTCGTTGCCAGTAAGTTGATAGAAGCAGAATCAATTGGCATTTTTTCACAAGAGAATTGAATAAATGATGGAGGGAAAATAATATAACAAGGCTCTGGGGAAAGGCCGAAGGAGCACAACTAACTAAATTCCTCTACAAAGAGCCAGCATGAGCCAGATTTTACTTCGGAGTCACGTGAGTGACTACGTGAAGAAGCCCGCCACGACGCATGCATGTCATATCGCTTTCACGCTTGCGACAGGCGGGGTGGAGCGTTCCCCCGCAGCGGTAAGTTTGAAACCGCGACCTGCAGGTAAGTGATTTACTCTGCGGTAGTTTTTGTCCCCGCGCTGTTTTTACATGGGGGGGGGGGGGGAAGCTGGACAAAATAGTGTCCACAAGTGCTGCGAGTGAAGCTGGCTGGGGAGGATCGCGAAGTTGCGGGAGCCAGCAGCAGCTGAAGGCACAAGCCCCGTAAGGGATCAGCTGTGCCGACTTTTGGTCCCGCGCCGGCCAGAACACCACGGCCGGGCGGGAGACTATTCAAATGGGGCCGTCGACTTTTTGACAAGTCGAAAACGGCAGGAGACGGGGTGGAACGACGTTCCCCCGTAGCGACAATTTAAACCTGGACCTGCAGGTAAGAGCTGCGGTCTTTTTGTGTTTTCCCATGCTGATTACAGGTGGAGAAACCAATGGGCTGCGACAAAGCTGGTGGGCTAGCAGCGGCCAGCGGCACTTGAATCACCTATAATGGGATCAGCTGTGCCCGATGTCGCCTCCGCACCGGCCAGATCCACGCGGCCGGGCGGAAAGGCTAGACACAAAAACAAACAAGGTCGTGGACTCAGAGGAGTCCGACTTTGAACAACCGCGGGCGGCCAGCGACCGAGAGCGCTGGAGTCGGATGGAGCGGTGTGTGGAGCATTTGCTCCAACGTGACAGACTCCGGGAGATGGAGTCGGGTCACTGTGGGCCCTATGATAAACCCACAGCAGTACCTCTTGAAGGGCTGCACAGTGCTTCTACCTCATCAGAGGGGAGCACTGCGGGTCAGTTCTGGGCTGACCTGGAAGAGGGGTCCGCAGAAGGAAAGACAAGTGTGCAAGGGGTGCAGGAACGAGAGAACCTACTGGACTAATAAAAGGGACTCCAACAAAAACCCACTACAGCCAAAGACAGCACCCCTACGCACCCACCAGCAGAACTAGTGAAAGCTCGAAGGTCCGGTACTCAAAACATGAGTCTTTTTTAGGCCATGGCCCAGGCCGGCCTTCTTGGAAGATGCGGGGACCTCCAACGCCAACCAAACCGAAAATCCAGACACCAGCGCAACAACAGCAGCGAAGAACCTATAAAAAGAAGTAAACCTGCCACTGGTAACTATGGAGGTAGGTCGGTCTGGTTCCCTACAAAATACAGGGAGCATGGAGGTTGGGGGGAGATTACACTCTTTTCTGAATGCATGGAGCATGTTAATAACCGATACTTACATCTTAAGCAGTATCCAGGGATATACAATAGAGTTTATACACGGTACAGCCCTCCAGTTCAACATATACCGAACCGAATGTTCGTGCTTTCTGATAAAGAAAAATCAAAAGCGCAAGCTCTACTGGAGCGGCTTTACGTAAAAGGTGTAATTGAGAATACTCAACACGAACCATTAGAATTCGTGTCCAATATATTTACCAAAAACAAAAAAGATGGTGGTTGTCGCATCATCATAGATCTGACAAAATGGAAACCTTTGTTACTGCTAAACAATTAATTTCCAAAGGTTACTTCATGGCCAGCATCGATTTAAAAGATGCTTACTATTCAGTGCCTATACGAGGTGACCACAGATGTTACTTAAAATTCAACTGGATGGGACAACTTTGGCAGTATAAAGCACTGCCAAATGGTTTATCATCAGCCCCGGGCTGTTCACAAAATTTTGAAACCAGCCCTAGCGTTTCTACGTAAACGTAAACACATGGTCATGGCATATTTAGATGACATACTCATTGTGGGCAAAACTTTGGAATTGGCCAAACAAACTGTAACAGCCACAAAACAGTTATTTGAAAAATTGGGATTTATTATCCATCCAGTTAAACCTAAACTAACGCCTTCCACTACTATGGACTATTTGGGGTTCACCATTGACTCAGTTCACATGTCGGTGACTCTGCCTAAGGGAAAGGCTAGAGATTTAATAGAGGCTTGCAATAACCTCATCGACGTCAGCAAACCATCCATCAGATTGGTAGCAAAAGTAATTGGCAAAATGGTGGCTGCCTTTCCAGCCACACAATTTGGACCTCTACATTACCAAAACTTACAGAGAGCAAAAATACAAGCACTCTAAATTAATGCAGGTCACTTTGAAAGACCTATGAAACTACCAATCAAGATAAAATGGAACTAAAATGGTGGATATATAACATCTGGCTTTGTTCCAATCCAATCATTGTCAGTAACCCTTCCATGGTACTACAAACTGATGCCAGTGCACTTGGGTGGGGAGCCACCAATACCATCACCAGCTATGGAGGTAGATGGACTGCTCAGGAGGCATCATTATTACTCACACTGGGCATAAACTACCTGGAAATGTTGGGTGCATTCCATGGCCTAAAGTCATATTGTACTGGGTCATATCACCAGCATGTTAGACTACAGATAGACAATACCACCGTGGTAGCATACATTAACCACATGGGTGGAAACAAATCGACATCATGTGACAATCTGGCTAATACAATTTGGCAATGGTGTATCCAGAGAGATATTTGGATATCAGCCACTTACCTACCAGGAAGACTAAATTTAGTGGCAGACACCAGGTCACGCAAATTTAATGAAAACACCGAATGGATGTTGAATAAAAAAGTATTTGCTGATATTACAGCAAAATATGGAACACCAGATATCGATCTATTCGCATCCAGACTTAACCACCAGTTATCAAATTATGTTTCATGGGAACCAGACCCTGGGGCAGCGGCGACAGATGCATTTTCGCTGCATTGGGGGGAAATTGTTTATTTACGCATTCCCTCCTTTCTGCCTCATCAGTCGGGTATTAAGGAAAATACAACAAGACTCTGCGTCTGGTATTGGTAGTACCCGATTGGCCTACATGGTTCCCAGTGGTATTAAACATGGTATTAGAACCATGTATCACCATCCCACAGACCAGATTTATTGCTACATCCCGTAACAAGGGATAGCCACCCATGCCATAAACATTTGAACTTATTAATTTGTCGAGTTTTAAAAACACCTCTACTACAACTGGGACTGACGGACCGAACAGTGAACATGATCTCGGCGGCCCAAAGACAGTCAACCAAAAAACAGTATCTGGTCTATATCAGGAAGTGGGCGATGCACTGCCATAAAAACAACATCACCTACAGAGACATGAACTTCCCGTCTGTTCTGGAATATCTGGCAGGCCTCCACTATGATGAGGGGCTCAGTTACAGTGCCATCAACTGCGCCAGAAGTGCCCTATCGACTTGCCTATGGCAGGGGACAGAGCGTTACTCTGTTGGGACTCACCCACTGGTAACAAAACTTATGAGGGGAATTTTTAATACTAATCCCCCAAGAACCAGGTACTCCCAAATATGGAATGTAAGTATTGTCCTGAAGATGCTCAGGAATTGGTCTCCAGCAACAGCTCTGTCCCTACACAGACTGACATTAAAAACAGTCATGCTAATGGCATTGGTCACGGCACAGAGGGTACAGTCACTGCATAAACTAAGACTGGACAACATGACTTCCTCAACAGAAAATATTACGTTTCATATCTATGAGTTAGTAAGCAGAACAGACAGGGATCAGCAGGCCTCAATATACAATTTAGGTCATACCCAACAGATGACCGTCTGTGTATAGTAAGACATCTGTCGTTATACATGGAGAAAACAAAAATCCTAAGAGGCAATGAGAAGGCACTTTTTGGTCAGCCACAAGCAACCACACAAAAGAGTGACGGTCCAGACCATCTCAAGATGGCTGAAGCAGGTGCTAACACAGGCTGGGGTGGATACTAATATTTTTAAATCTCATTCCACCAGGGCTGCAGCTACATCGGCAGCGATACAGTTGGATGTGCCAATGGACCAAATCCTCAAGGCAGCAGGATGGTCTGGGGAAAAAACATTCCAATTATTTTACAATAAACCAGTAATGAAACCTGGAACGTTTGCAGAAACAATTTTAAGTTCTGTAAATTAATTTAAACCCATAAAAAGGGGTTATAAATTTGTGTTAATAAAATTTATGATTCCAATGTCGAATTCATGTCCAAATTATATTAACACAATTCCTCCTACAGCCATCAAGGCAGACGTGATGCATGGACTCGTTTCCACGGCATGAAATCACAGAGCTTTAAAATCTTCACGTAGTCAGTCACGTGACTCCGAAGTAAAATAGTAAGATTAAACGAGAACTTACCAGTTTGAAGTTTGATCTGTATTTTATGAGGAGTTATGATGAGGGATTACGTGCCCTCCGCTCCCACCCTTGATCATATACTTAACTGGTATCTCTTCTCTAATCTTACTATGTTTAGTCATTACAATTATCTGTGATTTCACACGCTGCTTTGAAGAATGACACGCATGCGTCGTGGCGGGCTTCTTCACGTAATCCCTCATCGTAACTCCTCATAAAATACAGATCAAACTTCAAACTGGTAAGTTCTCGTTTAATCTTACTATTTCACCTCCTTGGCTTCTGTCGTTCCAGGGCAACGCTTTGGTTGTCGAAGGTACACAAATTGCTGGAGAAACTCAGCGGGTGCAGCAGCATCTATGGAGCGAAGGAAATAGGCGACGTTTCGGGCCGAAACCCTTCTTCAGACTGATGCTTTGGTTGTCGAGGCTGGTTTTATTTGGTTCATGCTGCTTAAATAATTAACAAAGAAGTGTTTTCCCTGCATGGAACAATATCTCAGATTAAATCATGTTACTAGCAACAGTGGATGCCTGGAAGGATGTCAAGATATGTGGGAGCCATGGAGAGGAGTGGAGAGGAGAGACACAAGTAGCTGAGGGCATTTTTTCTTTGGTGCAAATAGGGGAAAAAATAACAAATGGCAGAAATGCAATGGTGGCTGCGTGTGGGTCTGGATTGTCAGAGAGTATTGAGTATTGAAGCTAAAGAATGGTGGGGACAATGAGGCAAATGGTAATCTGCTAATTCCAGATGATGGCTGTTTGGAGGAGAGAGCCATCAGTTTCAGGATAAATTAATAAGTATAATTCCATTTCAGTTCTTTGGTAATGAGCATAATTTCATCCATTCGTGGCATGGCTATGACTTTGAACAGATTCAAGTGGTTCATGGGTTTATGGAGCAGAATTAGGCCATTCAGCCCATCAGGTCTACTCCACCATTCAATCATGGTTGATCTATCTTTCCCTCCCAACCCCTCGCCCTCTTACTAATCAAGAACCTGTCAATCTCTGCCTTAAAAATATCCATTGACGGCCTCCACAGATATCTTAGG
The DNA here is from genome assembly GCF_010909765.2 of Amblyraja radiata. Classification (NCBI taxonomy): domain Eukaryota; kingdom Metazoa; phylum Chordata; class Chondrichthyes; order Rajiformes; family Rajidae; genus Amblyraja; species Amblyraja radiata. The sequence continues at coordinate 25,681,137 of NC_045971.1, read as the reverse complement.
CAATGAATTCCATAGATTCACCACCCTCTTCCCTTTCATCTCCTTTCTGAGGCTATGGCCTCTGATCTTAGACTCTCCCACATGTGGAAACATCCTCTTCACATTTGCTGCATCCAGGCCTTTTCCTATTGGGTATGTTTCAATGAGGTCTCTCCTCATCCATCTCTGCTTCAGTGAGTACAGGTCCAGTGCCGCCAAATGCTCAACATATGTTAACCCAATCATTCCTAGGATCATTTGCCTTAACCTCCTCTGGCCCTCTCCAACACCAGCACAGCCTTTCTTGGGTTTGTGGCCCAAAACTGCACACAATACTCCAAATGCCGTCTGACCAGTGCCTTATAAAGCCTCAGCATGACATCCCTATTGAACATCATGCTGATGAGTGAACCTAATCAAAATGTATAGGTGCCAAAAAACCAATAGAATGTTATTGGTCATGCCCTTGTTGGCCTGGGAGAAGGGGTTCATACTGGATAAGTAGTTGCTGAATTATACAGCAGGGACCTTGGGATTGTAAGTGAATTATGTTTGTCACAAAATGCCTGCATTAGTGCAATTCAGAAACATTTCTCTTCTGTGGGCAGTCAAGGATTCCCTCACTCGCATTGAAGTGGAAGTGATGATACACGACGTGCTTTACTGCGAGTGCAATACCTGTCAGCGTGTGTGACATTTCTTGATGATGACCAATGAAGAGTAAAAAACGATCGTCGTAGACAAATACACTTTAGCCTGGAGATAGATTTGGAGCTGTGGCCTGTCTAAATCTGGCAAGGCATTAGACTTCCTTCTATTGTCCTTGCCTTGCATCCCATCTTGTGCCTGAAGCTTGGGATATGACACACAGGTCTTTACTGCCAATTAATTTTTAATAAAGCCTCAATGATGCAGTCATAAATATCAAACAACTGGCAAATATTAAGGCTTAAACTTTACAATAGACAATAGACAATAGGTGCAGGAGTAGGCCATTTGGCCCTCTGAGCCAGCACCGCCATTCAATGTGATCATGGCTGATTATTCCCAATCAGTACCCCGTTTCTGCCTTCTCCCCATATCCCCTGACTATGCTATTTTTAAGAGCCCTATCTAGCTCTCTCTTGAAAGCATCCAGAGAACCTGCCTCCACCCCCCCTCTGGGGCAGAGAATTCCACAGACTCACCACTCTCTGTGAAAAAAAGTGTTTCCTCGTCTCCGTTCTAAATGGCTAACTCCTTATTCTTAAACTGTGGCCCCTGGTTCTGGACTCCCCCAACATCGGGAATATGTTTCCTGCCTCTAGCATGTCCAAGCCCTCAACAATCTTATATGTATCAATGAGATCTCCTCTCATCCTTCTAAACTCCAGAGTGTACAAGCCCAGCTGCTCCATTCTCTCAGCATATGACAGTCCCGCCATCCCGGGAATTAACCTTGTAAACCTACGCTGCACTCCCTCAATAGCAAGAATGTCGTTCCTCAAATTAGAGGACCAAAACTGCACACAATACTTCAGGTGTGGTCTCACTAGGACTCTGTACAACTGCAGAAGGACCTCTTTGCTCCTATATTCGATTCCTCTTGTTATTAAGGCCAACATGCCATTCGCTTTCTTCACTGCCTGCTGTATGCTTACTTTCATAGACTGATGTACAAGGACCCCCAGAACCCATTGTACTTCCCCTTTTCCCAACTTGACGCCATTTAGATAGTAATCTGCCTTCCTATTTTTGCTACCAAAGTGGATAACCTCACATTTATCTACATTAAACTTCATCTGCCATGCATCTGCCCACTCCCCCAACCTGTCCAAGTCACCCTGCATTCTCATAGCATTCTCCTCACAGTTCACACTGCCACCCAGCTTTGTGTCATCTGCAAGTTTGCTAATGCAAACTTTACGAGAACCCATATAGTGCAATAACCATGATTTTAAAGGTGCATATGTCAAGGTGAAACTGTTGACCAGATGGAAGACTGAACCGATGAACCCAACGCATGCAACAATAACATGTTCAAGAAGGAGCTGGAAAATCGAAGGTAGACAACCTGCGGGTGTGGCAGCATCTATGGAGTGAAGGAAATAGGCATAACATAATATTTTCTTTTAACGCAGCATTTCTAATCTGAATTGACCTAAATTGCAGTGTCTAGATGGGCAATTTATAATCGGAGGTTTTCTCTAGAGTATTACATCATGAAATCCTTTGGCCCAACTGCCTATACTGACCAAGATGCCTCATCCACGCCAGTCTCACCTTTGACCTCTATCCCTCTGAGCCTTTCCTGTCTATGTACCTGTCCGTGTCTTTTAAATGTAGTTATAGCACCTGCCTCAACTACCTCTTCCAGCAGCTTGTTCCATACACCCACCACCCTTTGTGTGGATTAAGTTACCCCTCGGGCTCTTATCCCTCTCTTTCACCTCTCACCTTAAGCATGTCCTCTGAGTCTTGATTTCCTCTACTCTGGATAAAATACTCTGTGCACTCACCCTATGAATTCCCCATGTTATTTTATACACCTCTGTAAGATCACCCCTCAGCTGCCTGTGCTCTATGGAATAAAGTCCTAGCTTGCCCAGCCTCTCCTTATAGCTCAGGCCCTCAAGTCCTGGCAGCAGCCTCATAAATCTTTGCTGCATCCTTTCCAGCTTAACAATATTCTTCCTATAGCAGGGTGGCTAACACTGAACACAATATGACAAATATTTCCTCACCAATATCTTGTACAACTGTATATTCGGTACTCAATACCCTGACTGGTGAAGCCCAATGTACCGAAAGTTTTCTTGATCATCCTATCAAACTGTGATGCCATTTGCAGGGAAATTGCACTCCTAGATCCCTCTGCACATCAATGCTACCCAGAGCCCTGCCATTCACTGAAGGTCCTGCCCTGGTTTGACTTCCCAAAATACAACACAATACAAAATACATTTACCTGCATTAACCCCCATTAGCCATTCCTCAGCCCACTTGCCCAACTGATCCAGTTGCTGTAAGTTTTGAGAACTACCTTCTCTATCTACGATCCCACCCACTTTAGTGTCAATAATAAGTTTTGGCTTTTACTTGATGTGCAATGTTAGGATAGTTTTCTTTTGCAGGTGTTGAATAAGATTCTAATTGTGCAGACTAACCTCTGACTCAGATTGCTAATGTAACTGATGGCCTAGCTGGGATGCCTAGGACCTAGAGCCAGACCTGGGCCAAAAAGGTTAATATTGTTGGTCAAATGAGCAAGGATAAATAAAATTGTTACCGTTGTTATCTGCACTGGTTTTGGACTGGGACACTGACTGTCGGGTTCCGCTGCCCAATTTGGGGACATGTGCTTCCTGGGATTGAAGGTGGGTTTGGGTGATAGGACTGGGGGCGGGAGGACTGCTGGGCAGAAGACTGGGAGAGCCTGACTTGAGCAGGGAGAGAGGTTGGTGAGCAAATGATGGGGGACTGTGATAAGGGTGGTGATGCTAGTTTCATGGAATATCAGGTCCTGTGCCCTTGACACCAAATATAATCAATTTGTATAATAATCCTGACTTGTGTAATAAACCTACTGTGTACAAGATATCCAGTGTACCTTCAATGTGTTCCTTAGAGTTTTAATTAGTTATGCATCATGGTGCGTCATTAGTCATTACTAGATAATGTATTATAAGCAGCACACTCACAGAACTCTTTGAACCTTAATTGATTTTTCAAACTGCAAAATTATATTACTTTCAGCTGTTCATCTTTTTAATCACTTTACTTGAGAAATCACTCATCCTGTTGTTAATTAATATATTGTTTACGCTTGTCAAAATACATTGGCAGAAAATTATTCCTTCATGCAATTTGCTTTAAAAGCTAATTGCTGTGTTTCGATAGTCTGTATCTTTAAAAAAAAATGCACAAACCTTGGACGAATTAGTAATCATTCTAATTTTGTGTTTTTTTAGTACAATTTTCCCATCTAGCCCTGAAGCCAATAAAGTACAGATGCTAAAGATAGACATCGAGTGCTGGAGTAACTCAGCGGGCCAGGCAGCATCTCCGAATAGAAGGAATGGGTGACATTTCGGGTCGAGACCCTTCTTCAGACTGATGTCAGGGGAGTGGGTGGGACAGAGATAGAATGTAGTCACAGACAGTAAGACTGGTGGGAGAACTTGGAAGGGGGAGGGGATGGAGAGAGAAGGAAAGCAAGGGCTACTTGACGTTAGAGAAGTCAATGTTTATACTGCTGGGGTGTAAGCTGCCCAAGCGAAATATGAGGTGCTGTTCCTCCAATTTGCACTGGCACAGGATCCAGGATCAGTTTTGGGTGTCTTTGCTGTGGTGCATAAAGGTTCTACTGATTCACCAAGAAGACAAATACCAATTAAATTTGATGGGGATTTGCCAGAACATGGGTAACAGAAGACACCAGATAAGCTGTTGTTTCAATATAAACATGCCACACTATCATTTATGAGGGGGCCATCTGCAATACGAAAAGGTGGTCATCAGCAATGTTATTGTGACTGATGTATGATAGAAGTATCAGAATACATGAGAGAAGAATTTGGGGTAAGCGATATAGCCCCTTGAGACAGCTCCATCGTTCATTCATCTCCAAGACCAATTATGTGTCTTCTTGCCTGCCCAATTACATAGCATCTAATTCCCTTGCTGAAGGCCATCAATCTTGGTCTTGAATAGACTCAAGGGTAGAGCATTCCTGATCCTCTGAGGAAGATAATTCCAAGGATTTACAACCTTTACATTAAGGAGTTTCCTGAAACTCATGTGACCGATCCTTATCCTTGGGCCAAACAATTGGCATGAGCCCTTCTCTAAAATTCAGTGGATTCGGTCAGATGGAGACCAGTTGAATGGTTTAGTTTAATTCTATTTAGAGATACAGCGTGGAAACAGGACCTTGGCCCACTCAGTCTGCGCCGACCAATTGCCACTAGTTATACCCTATGCAAACCTGCACGTCTTTGGAATGTGGGAGGAAATCGGAGCACCTGGAGAAAACCCATGCAGACACGGGGAGAACGTGCAAACTCCGTACAGACAGCACCCCTAGTTCGGATCGAACCTGGGTCTCTGGCGCTGTAAGACAGCAACTCTACCGCTGTGCCATGGTGCCTTCCTCCAAGACAAGATTTCCCAGCGCCAATGAGATTGATGACGGAGATTACAAAAATTGGTTGACTTTGCCTGGCCCATCATGAGTATTGACCTCTATAAGTTCTCTAAGAGGTGCTGTGTCAATAAGGTGGCCAACATCAATAAGGACCCACACCACCCTGGCCACAATCTCATTCCACTCCTGCCATTGGGAAGAAGGTGTAGGAATCTGAAAACTGTAACGCCCAGGTTCAAGAGCAGCTCCTCCCAAACAACAATCTGGCTATTGAACATGATGAACTCTAACTAAACCACCAACTGCCTGAGTTACACTAGGAACTTTGGGCTGTTTTGTTTTTACACTAGATTGTGTTTGTTTGTACAACTTTCATTGTTTGTTGTCATTATCATCTACTGAGTAATGTTTACAAACCCGTTGCGCTGCTGCAAGTAAAACAAATTGAGCACGGATAAATAAAATTCTGTTTCTGTGTAGATACAATATAACGCTGCTGAATCATGCTTGATCTGTTCAATCAGTTACATCGTGGCTTGTTGCTTGAAGGTGACTTGCGTGATGCCAGGGTTGATGGGGTGTTGCTTTGCCAGAAAGGGCAGGGTACAAAAATGTTTTTTTCTTTTTAATTTTGCTATTAAGTGTGAATAAAATAAACACTTGTGGTTCCGAGTTGAAATAAACAGAAATGGGGACAGTGGGATGAGCAGATGTAACTCCATGATCCACGCTGTTTGACACTTCATTATATCACAAGCAAAATGACTTTGCAAACAAAAACTGCTGTTTGCAATGAAACTGCTGCAAAACATCCTTGCCGGAGGAATTGTAGAAATAGAGCTGCAGATGCTGGTTTATACCAAAGATAATAAACATAGAAACATAGAAAAAATAGGTGCAGGAGTAGGCCATTCGAGTCAGCAATGCCATTCAATATGATCATGGTTGATCATCTAAAATCAGTACCCAGTTCCTGCTTTTTCCCCATATTCCTTGATTCCTTTAGCCCCAAGAGCTAAATCTAACTCAAAAGCATCCTGTGAATTGGCTTCCACTGCTGTCTGTGCTGGACACAGTGCTGGAGTAACTCAGCGGGTCAGGCGACATCTCTGGAGAAAAAGGATACGTGAGGTTTCAGCTCGGGTCTGAAGAAGGGCCCCGACCTGAAACGTCGCCTTTCATTTTTCTCCAGAGATGTTTTCTCCACTGCCTGATGTGCTGAGAAATGCTTTGGCCAACTTATTGCTGCACTCAAAATATACCTCTGGCTCACAAACCTGTGCAGTATGTATTCCTACTTAAGGAATACATACTTCTTACAAATATTGGTCTAAGAGCTAAATTAGCTCACTTGCCAACAGCAGACACCCCTTTCCTGGGGCAGTTGCTCGAGACCCATTAAGCTTGCACTATAGATGAGGAAAGATTGTAACTTTTCTATAACTATTAAACTCGATGACATTAAATCGAATGCAAGCGAATTGAAAGGAAAATCAGACAAATAATGCGGCCTCATCTATTTTAGGACCCCATGAAATGCAAATGGCCTCCAGAGAGTGCTACACTTTTGGAAGGTGAGATGACAGTAAAAAGCAGGGGTTTTCATTTCACTGAGTCGCAACCCGGGGGCATTCCGTTTATAGTCATTGCAATCGATATTATACCTCAATGAATGCTGTAAGGTGCTAGTAACCGCAGGCAAATTTTGAGTTATATCAAACTGTTCAGTTATAATAGCAATATTTCCTTGGTTCACACCTCCAGTTCAAGGTTAGTCAGCATTTATATTCCCCATCAACTTCATTTTCCTGTTTAGTTTAGAGATACGGTGTGGAAACATGTCCTTTTTCCACTGAGTCTGCATAGACCAGTGATCACCCATACATTAGTTCTATCCTACACCCTATCCCTTATCCCTAACCATTCTGAAGAAGGGTCTCGATCTGAATGTCACCCATTCCTTATCTCCAGAGATGCTGCCTGTCCCGCTGAGTTACTCCATCATTTTGTATGTATCTATACACCCAAGGGATAATTTTTTACAGAAGCCAATTATCTTACAAACCCGTCCGTCTTTGGGGATGTGGGAGGAAAATGGAGCACTTGGTGAAAACCCATGTGGTCACTAGGCGAACGTACAAACTCCGTTCAAACAGCACCCGAGGTCAGGATCAAGCCCAAGTCTCTGCTGCTGTGAGGCATCAACTCTACCGTTGCAAAACCGTGCCACCTTGATCAGAATGCTGCATGAATATAGAGTTTTGCTGGCTTGAGAGGATTTATTTTTTAAACACTTCTTCAATTTTTGAAATTGGAAGAAAATGCGAAACTGTTCAGGATAAATAACGTTACATACTCCTACATAGAATAACACTATTAAAAAATAGCTTGAGTTTTGCCGCACATGTGAGACCGCGTCAGGCCAGTTTGAGATGTGTTGATGTAATCGGCTGGGATTTAATGGCACAAGAGGGAAGAATGAAATTAGACAAGGGTGAACATACAGTATCCCTTGTTAACCACCTCCGTGATCAAAATGCCTCTAATCTCTCGAATACAAGCAGTGATGTCATCAGCTTAGGGTGGCTGCTTAATACTCAAATTTCATTGAGCATTGCAGTGATGGCAAAGGTCTGATTGTCTATTATTTTTTAATGTGATGTAACAGAAAGGAAGGAATGTGTAGTCAGCTGTCAAAATAACACAAAGAGTAAAAGATATTTTGTTCCCTCTTGTAAATTTTACTGCTGTAACTCCTAGCGAATCTTCAATAAGAACCTAGCCAAGCATGTTTTAAAGATGCAGGGCACATTCATTCAACGTACCTGTTGGCGTAGGAAAGAGCGCTGCAGATGCTGGTTTAAACCAAAGATAGACACACACGCTGGAGTAACTCAGCGAGGCAGGCAGCAGCATCGGAGAAAAGGAATAGGTGATGTTTCGGGTCGAGACCCTTCTTCGGACTTTTCTCAAGAGATGCTGTCTAACCCGCTGAGTTGTACCTGTGTGAAAGATGAATGAGAATCATTGGGGCTGGGGTGATCATCTCAGAGGGCCAGTGATAATCTCACCCCAGTGTCTACTCGGACCATCCATAGTTTTGGTTGATTGATCTAAAGATACAGCATGGAAACAGGCTGCCCACCGAGTCTATGCCGACCACCGATCACACTAGTTCCATGTTATCCCACTTTCCCATCCAATCCCTACACACTAGGGGCAATCTTAGAGGGCACTCAGTCGACCAGCCTGCACGTCTTTGGAATGTGGGAGGAAAGCCACATGGCCACAGGGAGAAGGTGCAAATTCCCCACACGCACTGTCTGTGATCAGGATCGTTCCTCTGGACATACCTGGTGCTGAGAGGCAGTGGCTCTACAAGCTGTGGCACTGTGTTGCTCTGATTTATATTGTGTTAGGCATGAGAGCATTGTAAATACAAATAGAGGTCCTGAAGGTATGGTACAATTCCAACATCAAGCCTGCATATGAATAAGATCGGTGAAACTGTTCAAAAATAGCAAATCACTGTAATTGGTAGTCTTCCTCCATGCAAATACAGTGGGAGTGTATTTAATACTCTTTGTACACGAGTGACTGACACCTGGATAATCACAGTGATGTTTGGTTAATTAGTGCCAGGGCTGCTGCTGTTGTCACTGAGGACATGTTGAGCCAGACCGGAGTGGCCTGTGGAATAGATCTCCGTGCTGTGCTGAGCTCCGCAGCCTTTCCAGACTCTCACCTACAAGTTGCACAAGAAGCCCAGGCAGCACGGTGGTGCAGCAGCAGAGTTGCTGCCTTAAGCTGCCAGAGAACCGGGTTAGAATCTGACCACGAGTGCAGTCTGTGCGGAGTTTGTACGTTCTCCGTGTGACTGGTGGGGTTTTCTCCAGTTTCCTCCCACACACCAGACGTGCAGATTTGAAGGTTAATTGACTTTGGTAAATATTGTAAATTGTCCCTAGTGTGTAGGATAGTGCTAGTGTACTGGGATCGCTGGTCGACGTGGACTTGGTGGGCCGAAGGGCCTGTTTCTGTGCTGTATTTCTAAACTAAACTAAATGACACCAGGCAGGGGTAAACATCCCTTTCCCTTCACCAATATTTCTATCTCCCCTCCGGACCTGATATTGATGCCAGAATTAGCACTAGCCCACCATGAAGTTAGAGCTGCATCAGGATGGTCAGTCACCTGCTTGCTGGTACTTGATTCTTGCATTTAAGTCGAGCCTGGTGCCAAATCTGACTTTGGTTTCACATGATCAGCTCTGAAAACAATTTCACCGCAGACCTATCATCCCTTTCTGAGGACAACTCAAACATTTTTTCTCCAATTTAAATGACAATTATGAGCGATTTAAATCCATCGTGCTTTAGGGCCCACTGTGTCTCGATTTTTATTTTGCCAAAAAATAACACTTGCATAAGATTGTGAATTTTGTCAGAAGGGAAATCTGCAGGTAACTTATTAACAACGGCTTTATACTAAAACTTTAGATCACACGATTGTTAATTGACATTATGTATGTTCTAATTCCACATCCAGAGCATTGCCCAGCACCTGACTCTGCCGGCATCTTCATACCCTCTTCCTTGCCTTTACTGTGGACCATTATAACCCCTTGTTCTACTTTATTTAAGCTTCAGATCATTCAAAACATCGCTACCCTCATTATTACAGACTTCTTTAAAACGGATTTCAGTTATGATACGATACGATACGATAGAACTTTATTTATCTGAGGACGGAAATTGATCTGACAAACTGTCATAAAAAAGACAAAATACATGGAACATGAAATTAAAGTGGCGAGTGGAAAGGATTGTGGAATGTGCAAAGATGGGGGAGGGGAGTCAGTCTACCCCACAACAGAAGGGGGAGGAGTTGTACAGTTTGATAGCCACAGGGAAGAAGGAGCTCCTTTGGCGTTCTGTACTACATCTTGGTGGCACCAGTCTGTTGCTGAAGTGATTGTGGATGGAGGGTCCCCACAGTAATCAGACACCTGTCTCTTTAGGAACACATGCTGCAGGATGCACTGCGGGAGGGCATTGAAATTGACAAGCAAGTGCTTCGATCGTAACGTGCAATGATGATCCATTAAACAATGAGACATACATCCTTTCGTATTTTCAGCTTGCAGTAACAAAAATACGTCTTTAACTGTTAAAAATAACTTTGTGTAAGGAGGAACTGCAGGTGCGGGTTTAAACCGAAGATAGGCACAAAAAGCTGGAGTAACTCTGCAGGACAGGCAGCATCTCTGGAGAGAAGGTATGGGTGATGTTTTGGGTTGAGACCCTTCTTCAGACTGTTTAGGGATAAGGGAAACGAGAGATATACACGGTGATGTGGGGAGATAAAGAACAATACAAAAAAGTAATGATGATAAAGGAACAGGCTTTATGTAAGGTGAAAATTTTAAACTATGCAAATTAGATGGGGGAGGGATAGAGAGAGAGAGAGAATGCCGGGGCTACCTGGTGAGATAATTCAAAATCTGTATTTCTCTTGGGCAGCTGTAAGCTACCCAAGCAAAATATGAGATGCTGTTCCTCCAATTTGCGTTTGGCCTCACTCTGACAATGGAGGTGACCGAGGACAGAAAGCTCAGTGTGGGAATGGGAAGGAGAATTAAAGTGTCCAGTAACCGGGAGATCAGGTTGGTTCATGCGGGTGAGCAAAGATGTTCCGCGAACAGATCGCCCAGTCTGCGTTTGGTCTCGTCGATGTATAAGAGTCCACATCTTGAACAACGGATACAGTGGATGAGGTTGGAGGAGGTGCAAGTGAACCTCTGTCTCGCCTGAAAGGACTGTCGGGTTCCCTGGACAGAGTCGAGGGAGGAGGTATAGCGACAGGTGTTGCATCTTCTGCGGTTGCAGGGAAAGGTACCTGGGGAGGGGGTGGTTTGGGTTAGTTAGTTTGGATGAGTTAACCAGGGAGTTGCGGAGCGAATGTTCTCTGCGGAAGGTGGAAAGAGGTAGAGATGGGAAAATGTGGCTAATGATGGGATCCCGTTGGAGGTGGCGGAAATTTTAGAGGATTATGTATTGTATGCGACAGCTGATGGGGTGGAAGGTAAGGACTAGGTAGACTATGTCTCTGTTGCGACTAGGGGGAGTGGGACCAAGGGTGGAGCTGTGGGGTACCGAGGAGACACGAGTGAGAGCATCATCTATGATGGGAGAGGGGAACCCCCTTTCCCTAAAGAATGAGGACATCTATGATGTTCTAATATGGAACACCTCATCATGGGCACAGATGCGGCATAGACGGAGGAATTGGGAGTAGGGGATAGAGTCTTTGCAGGAAGCAGGGTGGGAAGAAGTGTAGTCGAGAGAGTTGTGAGAGTCAGTGGGTTTGTAATAGACGTCAGTCAATAGTCGGTTTCCTGTGATAGAGACTGTGAGATCAAGAAAGAGGCGGGAGGTGTCGAAGATGGTCCAAATAAATTTGAGTGCAGGATGAAAATTGGTGGTAAAGTTGATGAGGTCAATGAGTTCTGCATGGGTGCAGGAGGTAGCACTTATGCAGTCATCAATGTAGCGGATAGAGTTTGGGGATAGGGCCAGTGTACGCCTGGAACAGGGATTGAAAAGGACAAAGAGAACTTTGTACTGGAAATCAACTTGTTGTTTGACGGAGTGACTGCTAGGTGGCCTTCGTCATCAAGAACCAACTAAGATGGGTCGGTCATGTTGTTCAGATGGAAGACGAGCGTCTACCAAAGCAAACCTTCTACTCCCAGCTTAAAGAAGGCAAACGGAAAAGAGGCGGACAAAAGAAGAGATTCAAAGACTCCTTAAAAGCCAGCATGAAGAAATGTGCAATCGACATCGACAATTGGGAAACCAATGCCTAGGACAGGAAACTCTGGTTAACCTTCATCTAAGAAGGAACAGCGACCTTTGAAGCCAAGAGATGCGCAGAATTAGAAGAAAAGGGAAGAAAACGGTGAGAGAGGCAGCAACAACCAAAGCCTGATCTGCCGTCTGGAATTACCTGTCCTGAATGTCGAGGAACTTTCAAAGCCAGGATTGGACTCATAAGCCACCTGAGAGCCCATAAAAACAACAGAACATAGACCATCATCCTCGACCTTGAGGGATAGCCACGACGACGGTTAGGTGGGTAGAACAAATCCCTTACTTGGTTATAGCAGCCAATTGGCAATAATGGATACCATTTCCCCCCACCCGCCTATGGTCCATTATAACTAGGGTTATCAGTACATATGCAGCAGATTCTGTCCATCTGATGCCATGTGCTTTATCTCCAGGCAGGAAGAATAGAAAATGTGTCTCCTTAATGCCTGTTAGTGAATACGTAGATTGCTTCTGCCAGGAGTAAATAGTATTTGCAGAAATTCGAAGTGAAAAATCTCAGGTCGTTGCAAGTTCATCATTCATTTTTCATTGAGGCCATAAGGTGAGAGCTTGCCGCATATGCATGGGCATTCACTCGGAGGATGGCTACATAAATAGCTGAATAATTCCTCTCTGAATTTACAAATTTTACTCCTTAATCAAGTGACCATTTCTGATGTATTAAACCTGGTCTTCATAGCTTTTCACTTCTCTTTCATCTTCAAATCCATATTACTGACCATTGCACCCTGTCCACTTTCAGAATACTTTGAAGTTGTATTAAGTATGTTATTTCTTTCCCCGTATTTAAACATGTTTCAATTTATGCCAAATCTACCTGTTTCCTTGCCTTTTATTGTGCCTACTTATTTCTGTTTATATATTGGATGTTCTAGTATGGAACACCACATCATGGGCATAGATGCAGCGTAGACGGAGGAATAGATTTATAAAGCACAGCGGCAGGCCCTTTGGCCCAACTGATCCATGCCAACCGATATGCCGCATCTAAGCTCGTTCCACTGCCCTTCTTTGATCCATATCCCTCTAAGCCTTTCCTCTCCATGTGTCACCATAATGTCAGTGGAAAGAATGAAAAGGAAGTGGAACTTGCATTCAGCCAGCATCTTTTATGACTTCAGGCTAAGCCAAACCATGCTGTAGCTGGAGAAGTGACTACAAGGTATGGGTAACCATGTTACAGTAGAAAATAACCATCAGTTCTCCTTCGATAAATGAGGTCCTGATCTAAAGTCTAAACTGGATCAGGTGCATGGGTAGCTACAATGGGATTAAAACTGACTCGGATCAAAGAGGGTTTCTCGACTGAATTATTTATTCCATAACTTTTAATCCTTAATGGAGGTAGAACCAACTAAACAGAAATATAGCACATATTTGTGTACCCCATGGAAAGGCATGGGAATTATGAGAAGGAACCTCAGTCCAGTCATGACAGTACACATCCTACTCGTCTGCAGTAATCCTAATAATTACTGCCCTGCTCCCACATTCATCTCCCCCTCAATAGTCTGCTCTAATTCTTTCTTTGTTCCAATCAGCGGTTTCATTTATTTATGGCATGCTTTTGAAACGGTCAAACTTACGAGGAATTATTTTCCGTAATTCCACACGTTTGGTGTTTTTTTGGGAGGAATTTTTAAAGGTCCTTAATTCGAAAGGATGGTGAAAGACTGATGAGAAGCGACAACATAATTCATGCTGTTGATAAAAAATAACGAAGTGGAGTCGCAGCGCTTTGTGGCTCGTTATTTGGGGAAATGTAACAGCGTGACAGAATGCTTTATGGTGTGCTTATAGCTGAAATGGCCGAACAACAAGCAGGCTCTGCAGATAGCTATGATGAATGGGACATATTAAAAGTAGCTTGCAGCATGCTGTGCTGTTATGATGATATAGTATCCTAGGATCAGTTACAAACAGGTGCTAATACCTATTGTGTTTCTAATGGTCTTTGAAAGCTTCCTTCTGGATCAAGGTGGAATCCATTTTGGACTGTTGCATGAGTGGATAGACCAATGCAAGAGTACAGGGTCTTGGTATCATGTTCGACACAGACATTGTGGGCCAAAGGGCCTGTTGTTGCGCTGAACTGTTTTTTATGTTCTATGGGGCTGAAACTAGATGTGGAAAATGGGCAAGAGAAAAGCGTGGTGACAGCTTGTCCACATTTCCTTTTCATGAACTGAGCAAGATCTTAAACAAGCTGCCAAATTGTTCCCAATTTGCAAAGTTGCCATTCATAGAATAGTACAGGAACAGGCCCTTCAGCCCACAATGTCTGTGCCAAATATGACGGCCAAGTTAAACTCAGCCTGCACATAATCCATATCCCTCTACTCCCTTCATATCCATCTGCCTATCTGGAATATCACTATCATATCTGCCCCCACCACCATTCCTGACAGCACGTTCCAGGCACTCGCCATCCTCTGCATTATATTTCAGCTTATAGAATTAGAATCTGAATCAAAATTATTACAGATTTATAAAATCCATGAAACCCTCCAATATAGGAAGCTTATTAGTCCTGTGTGTCATTCAGGGAGCAAAAGATGGATGTCTCCGGTAATCTAACATCCCAGTTTAGGGTTCAGAGCTTCGTAGATAACAACTCTTCAAGTCCTCAGTCAGTTTGTTTTGTTATTGGTTTTGCATTTCACATTTTTATATAATGTCTTCACTTCTATTAACAATATTTTTTCACATCCTCGCTTTCCCTTCCTAATTTATTTTTGTATTTTGAAATTTCATCCCAACACTTTATTTCCTTGTTCTCTTTCAGTGCATATGATAATTAAACACATTTGACTCTTCGTAAGTGATGGGAGAAATTTTAGGCCATTCAGGCAATCAAGTCTACTCCGCCATTCCATCGTGGCTGATCTATCTTTCACTCTCAACCCCATTCTCCTGCCTTTGCCCCATAACCCGTGACACCTTTACCAATCAAGAATCTGTTAATCTCCGCCTTAAAAATATCCACTGACAGCCTCCACAGCTGACTGTGGCATTGAATTCCACAGATTCACCACCCTCTGACTAAAGAAATTCCTTCTCTTCTCCTTTCTAAAGGTACATCCTTTTATTCTGAGGCTATGGCCTCTGGACCCAGACTTTCCCACAAGCGGAAACATCCTCTCCGCATTCACTCTATCCAGTCCTTTCACTATTCGTTAAGTTATTATTCCTCCAACTTTCAATGGGCTATTTTTGTGCTATGCATCCTATGTATACTAAGTATTGCACTTTTAATGTACATATAATTTATAGCACAGAAACATCCCATTGAATCAAACCTGTTGAGCCTCTTCTCCTCTTCCCTTCTCTGAATCTTTCAATATTCCAGGTCTGCCAACTCTTACGCTTTGAGCGTGAGAATCACGCATTTGAACAAATTCTCAAGCTCTCACGCTGATCACAAATTTCTCACGCTCTGTCGTGAGAAATTCGGTGATCAATGAAAATTTCAAAACTCAGATAAACTGCATAAGCCGCGGGTGTTGGAAAGCCGGGGCTGAGGGAGTGATGGAAGCAGAACCAGCGGCGGGGACAGATGCGGGCAGCTGGGGCTGGCGAGTGTTTGCGGGCTGGCGAGTGTTTGCGGGATGGCTAGTGTTTGCCGGGCTGGCGAGTGTTTGCCGGGCTGGTGAGTGTTTGCCGGGCTGGCGAGTGTTTGTCGGGCTGGCGAGTCGCTCGCTGCAGCTCCAGCCATGGAGCAGCCACAGTGCAAAAGTCCCGGGCTGTCGGAAGCGTCGGAACCATTGCGCCGCTGACGTGAGAGTCTCTGTGCCGAAGGGACAGAGACTCTCAAAGTGAGGCGGAAAGAGAGAGGGGAAGGAGACAGGGAGACAGGGGGGAGAGAGGGGGGTGAGAGGAAAGAGAGGGGAGAGACAGAGGGGGAGAGAATGGGGAGAGAGAAGAGGGAGAGGGGGAGAGAGAGGAGAGAGAGAGAGAGGGGAGGGTGGGAGGGCGGGAGATTGTAAGAGGCCAGGGAGATCTCGGTTCGCCTCTCTCATTATTCTGGTCTCTATCATCGTTCTCCTTGCTGCGCTCTTTAGTTCAGCTTTCTTTTTTCTCTTTTGTCGCCTCTCTCTCTTCTTCTCTTCTATTTCTTTCTCCTCTTCTTTATCTCCTTGTCCTTCCGCTTTGCCCTCTTCCGCTCTCTCGTCGCTCGCTTTCCTCCCTCCCTCCATTCTTGTTTCTCTGGTTTTTCTCGTTTCTTCTCTCCTTCTCTCTTGTTTCGCTCTCTACTTTCTCCTTTTGCTCTTTCCTCCTGTTTCTCCGCTTCCTCTCGTCTTGTCGCTCTCTTTCTCTCCCCCTCTCATCTCTTCCTCCGCTTCTTTCTCTCTCTTTTGCTCTTCTCTCGGGGTCTTTTTCTCTCTCCTCCTCCTCTTTTCTCTCTCTCGGGCCTTTCTCTCTCTTTCGAGATTTTTCCCTCTCTTTCTCTCTCTTCTTTTCCCTCCTTTCTCTCTCTTTTTTCCCTCTCTTTTCTCTCTCTTTCTCTCTCCTTTTTTTCTTTTCTTAGAGGGGCTCTCTCTCGCGAGAGACCTTCCCTCTCCTGTTTCTCTTTCTTTGTTCTTTAGGTCTTTTTTTCCTCGGGAGAGAGTTTTTCTCTCGCTTTTTCTCTCTTCGGTTCTCGACTCTCGGGGGAGAGGGAGGGGGGAGCTCGTTTTTCCCTCTCCTCGTTCTTTCCTGAGGCTCTCTTTTTCTCCCTTAGCTCTCTTTTTCTTTCCTTCGCTCTCCGGCTCTCCTCTTTCTCTCTCTCTTCTCTTTCCTCTCTCTTTTTCTCTTCTCTCTCTCTCTCTTTTCGGCTCTTCTCTCTCTCCTCCTCTCTTTTTCTACTCCCGCTCTTTCTCTCTCTTCTTTCTCACTCCGCTTTTTCTCTCTTCTTTTTCCGCTCCTCTTTTTCTCTACTCTCTCTCTCTCTCTCAAATCTCTCGCTCTCTCTCTCTCTCTCTCTCTCTCTCTCGCTCTCTCTCTCTCCTCTCTCTCTCTCTCTCTCTCTTCTCGTTGTCCTCTCTTTGAGAGGGGGAGAGAGGGGGATAGAGACGCTGCCAACTCTCATGCATTGAGCGTGAGAATCACGCATTTCACCAAATTCTCACGCTGATCACAAATTCCTCACACTCTGTCGTGAGAAATTCTGTGATCAGCGAAAATTTCAAAAGTCATATCAACTGCATGGGCCATGGGTGTTGGAAGCAGAAGCAGCGGCGGGGACAGATGCGGACGGGGAGCGGGGCTGGCGAGTGTTTGCTGGGCTGGCGATTCGCTCACTGCAGCTCCGGCCATGGAGCAGCCTCAGTGCAAGAGTTCCGGGCCGTCGGAGGTGTCGGGAGCGTTGCGCCGCAGCCGTGAGAGTCTCTGTGCCAAATTCGCCCAGGTGACCGGCATGGATCAGGCTGCGGTTCGGTGCATCCTGGAGGACAACCAGTGGCTGCTGGAAGTAAGTACCAAGCACTGGGTAGAAACGGTGGACTTCAAATGGGAGTGGTTGGAGAAAGCATCCTGCTTGCCTGCTAGATTTTTACTTACAGTAACTGCAGGAGAAACGTTCCCGATGTTGGGGGATTTTAGAACCGGGGTCACAGTTTAAGAATAAAAGGTAGGCCAGTTAGGTCTGAGATGAGGACAAACTTTCTTCACGTAGAGAGTTGTGAATCTGTGGAATTCTCTGCCACAGAAGGCAGTGCAGGCCAATTCACTGGATGTTTTCAAGAGAGAGTTACATTTAGTTCTTGGGGCTAACGATATCAAGGGATATGGGGAATAAACAGGAAAGTGGTACTGATTTTAGATGAATAGCCATGATCATATTGAATGGCAGTGCTGGCTCGAAGGGCTGTATTGTTCTATTGAGCATATTTCCATCATTTTCTGTATGTGAGTCTGAGTCTATTTTGCCAACAGTGAGATGCTGGAGTTTGCCAACATATTTGTACTCTGTTGCATGCTGAAAATAATGGATGGCAATTGGGACTGCCAAGCCCATCGACCTGTCGCTGCTGCCTTGCATAAACACTCGCTGTTGATGTCCGAGAGTCAGTGGATCTGCAGAAAGCAGGTTGATTGTTATTTCTTGCATCAAAGGCAGATGTGAATGGCCACGCATTGGTGCTTGTGACTGGCAGCAAATAGTGGCCCATTAAAAAAAGATAATGAAGAGAAGAATCAATGTGCGAAAACAGTTTAAATTTAGATACTGAGGTTACTACCCTAAAGGGACCAATTATATGTTGTCGAAACTCAGAGATATTGTATATGGAATGCAGAAAAACAATCTTGCGGTTATATTGTTCCCCTCATGTCCCTGTAACATATTCCCAGAGCACCTCTGAGCAGCCAATCTTGGAACAAAGGATCAAAGCATTTAGTGTTTGCATCTCAGTACACA